>NW_024340701.1:8129712-8244855 GCF_902729225.1 Pteropus medius | reverse complement strand
GAGGACCAGAGAAGACTGTGGTTACTAGGGGAAAAGGAGTATAAACAAAGATTATTCCTCTTCTTTGTAACTGTCCAGTGTGGCATCAGATGGCTGCTTTGGTAACAAGATTTCTCTCATTTCTCTGACTGGTGCTAAATGTTTTTCCTTCAAGAGAAGAAATGTTCATTATTCACATTATAACTGAAGGCTGTCTGTGACCTTCCTTGGGCCACCCCCTTTGAGCTGGGGAGGAAGGAACACTTGTCCCTACTTCCAAGTTTAGCAAAACAAGGCAGCATGCAGTTAAGAGGTTTGCAGTTCTGGATTGGAAATCTCATCTGGCTGCAGTAAGCAAAGTTATCTTTATCTAATTTTCCCGTGGAAACTGAGATGTGACTCAGCAAACAGTTCCTGGGCATTCAGGGGTGCTGTGCTAGAGTGGGTTTCCTAAGGCCTGGTGCCTCCCTTCCCCGGAATGTGCTGCAGAGTGGAATATCCAGACCTCGGGGGCTAGAAGGATTATGTCGGGTACCTCTGTCCAAGACTCACCATGTAAATATGTAATCTAAATAAAACAACAGTGTGCTATGCAAACCCTCTTTGAGACAATTCACTCTTATCCTACCACCCCCAGCCAATCAGATTACTATTACTGGGAAGTATATAGATCTTATAAATGCAAGGCTGTGCTGTTATCTGGGGGAGAGAATGAAGGAAAAAAATTCACCACTAAAAGCAGAACTAACCCCCAGGGCAGCCTAGCATGTGGTGGAGATGCTCTGACAAATGTTTGGACAGCTTAAGAAGATAAACTAGAACTTAAGTAAATAAAAACAACTACCTGGTCTGAAAAAAGTTAGATTTGGGGGCCTACTATTTCTTGAAGCTCTCAAGATCGGGAGCTTATGGGGTGGGGAATACACCATAGGGTGTTCCTTCCTGGTGGAATAACTTCTCCCCTGGATGGCAGGAACCTGCGCCTGTGTAGGGGTCACCTAGAAGAGCCAGGGTGGGGTGGAGGCTTCCACCTGTTGAGATCCTCACCAAGTGGATCGCCTCTGTTTGTGGCCTTAATGGGAACCTGAGCACAGATGCTGCTGCCTGACCCCCTCCCCAATCTCTGTTAGCGAAGTAACAAGCACCAGCACACTCTGGGAGACTGCCCGTCCAGAGTGAGGAAATGAGCAGTAGGAAAGGGAGGCATTTTTTTCTCGCTTGGATATTTACATGGATGTGTTCGCGATCTCCTCTGCTTGCCCTTACCATGAAGGTGAAGAGCTGGACAAATATATAAGATGCCAGATTGGGAATGAAAGATGTAATTTTTAAATTTTACCTTAAGTCAGCCAGTCAAGAAACCTTTGCCAAGCCTTGAACCCATCTTTTTCCTGAGCTGTTTTAAATTATGCCCCTGATCTCTTTCCAGAAGAACTTCTGGTTGCACCATCTTGTAGTGAGGAAGGGAGAACTAAACCTGTGAGGGGGAACAAGGATGACAACGCCCACCAGTCAGAGAAAGTTAAAAATGAGGCCTTTTACCTTTTAATGATAATGCACATTGCCCAGCAGCATTATTGCAGTGTGGGGGGCCTGAATGCAACCAGTATGTCCAGAAAGGTCGCTTGTTTTGATTTTGGCTGTCACTTCTGCTGCTCATAGATACTGTGTTGATATGTACCACTGATTACGGCTTTGCTTGTTTTGCTGGCTGCTGGGAGGAGGGAAGCCTGGCCCCTGCTCTATGAAAACAGGCTCCATACCTCCTCTCTGAGGTCCTACTCAGGCCCAAAGCTATCCTAAAGGCTCTACCACCCCCACCCCGCCTCTATTCCCCTGTCTTCTGGGAGGCCCAGCTCTATTGGGGGCAGCATTTCTCTGCTTATCCCATGCTTGCCATCAGCGTGGGGTTGAATTGCAGCTTTGGAATAGCATGGATCCTGTCTTCTTTTCAGGGGTGTTCAATTTTCCAAATATGTTCCCTTCTCTGCTTTAAACCTGTTCATTCTCCTGAGAAAGGAGCAAAAGGCTCAAGATATGAACTAATAACTTACAGATCCTTGTTCTTTGTATAATGTGATTTCGGGATCTGGTCTTGATTATCCTTTATTCCAAATTGGCATCTCCCATTGAGGGTAGAAGTAATTGTAAGGTTTAGTGCTCGAAGTGACACGAGTCCCTCTGTGAGTGAGGGTTTGTGGAGTCTCACTGTAACCCTAACCTACTACTAAGCTAATTAGTGCTACCACACTAACCCTAACCCTTGTAAGGTGCTTTTTCATGCATTATTGTATAATTTAGGCTATAACCTGGGGAGCCAGCTTAGCATGGTCCCCCATTTTGCTGGTGAGGAAATTGAGGCTCAGGGAGGTTCATTGACATCCCCAAGGTCCTGTGTCCCAAGCAGAGCTGTCACTTAAACGTTTGGCTTCTAAAACCTGTGCTTTTTCTACAATACCACACTGCCTCCTAGCTTCCTCCCTTGTGGAAACACCTGGGGAGACCCTGGCAGGCTTTCTTTGATCAAAGCCATTCCTAGGCCAGCATACCCGGGTCACAGACTTTCAAATACATTAGAACTGGCTGGGAACCCCTGAATCCTTCTAGCACTGTCATTTTATAGTTGAGAAAAGATGGCCTGGGAAGAGAAGTGACTTGCCACGATCATAACAGAATGTGTTTGCTGATTCTTTAAGTACTTGTTAAGTGTATGCCATGTGCCCTATTATACACATTTTTGGGTATAAAAAGAGAACAAAACAGACATCCTACTCTTGTGGAGCTCAGACTAAGGGTTCTGTATTCCCATAGCTTTTCTCCTTAAGCTTGTAGACAGCTCCTTTATCCTGCCATTGACTCAGGGAATGCACAATAATTTTAGTGTAATATTTTGAGCCAAACGCAAGGAGATGGATGAATCGGCTGGGGAAAAGAAGTTGTTATGTAATTGATTCCAAAACTAAGAAAAAAGATACTTGGTTTGCTTATTCTTTTAAAATATCCATTCTTTCTACAAGTTTCTTGAGCACACATTATGTGCCAGGCACTGTTCTAGGTCATGACAATTTAGCAAGTGAACAAAGCTCTGAAGGACTTGGCAATTATAATGTGCTTGATTCTCACTGAAATTCACTAGAGGCAAAGAGGTCCTGGTTTGTCTCCATCGTGATCACTGATTTGTGATCTGAACATTTTTCTGAGGTAGGTGGTGAGTATTTACTAATCACAGTGGTCTGCCATCCATCCTCAGCATGCCAGGTTGGATGAGGCTGGTGTGGGGTGCCAAGAGGGCAGCTCATCCTCCTAAAATGATGATGCCCACCTGTTCCATTTCTTGTGCCGGGTCCACTCCACGAACTTGTTTTTTGATCCTCTGCTGCGCAGAAGCACCCTAAACGTTTTCCTTTTTATATAATGGAACTTTTCTTATCCAGCAGCTCAGTCACCACCTGCAGCTTTTGCCACAAAAACACAGTGACCTCTGCAGCTGGGAAGAAGGTTGGGTGGAGTTTGACCAAGGGTAATGGAGAAACCTGTTTATAAAAAGCCCTCTGCAGGTCAGTGAGAAGTGGGCAGAACATTTCCATGTCCCCTTAGGTTGGTTAGTCAGTCTGTCTGTCTGTCTGTCTGTCTCTCTCTCCCAGAAAAGTTTTTTTTTTTTTAATATGAAGAGCCTGAATGCTCCGCTTTTTATATTTCTCCCATCAGCATCTTATCAGTTGATAACCTCTGAAGTCCATTCTGAACATGAGTATCTCCTTGGCCCAAGTTCCCAAGTTCCCTGTACAGCTTCTGCTTCACGACTCGACAGGGCCGCATTTCCCAGTCTTAGACAGTTAGAATGGTTAGAAGCGTGTGTGCTTGCTGTTACCACCACCAAGTGGAAAGACTTCCTCTTCCTTACGACAGCTTTTTTTTGGGGGGGTGTTGTTAATTATAGCAACTCATTCATGTTCTGTTCTTCCCATAAAACTCCTCTACCTTCATCAAGGGGTTTCCATTTAAAATAGCTCCTGTTCTGTTTTGGAAGGCACCTCGCCTGGCTTCTGGATTGCTAATGTACTTCTGAAAATGTGGCTTCCAAAACTGACCTCCAGCCCCTACTCTTTGGCCCGGCACCCTCAAAGTGTCTGGAGTTGGCAAGAGGGGAGAACTGTGGCAGGGGCAGAAGACACTCTTGAGTCAGGAGCTGGCTGTGATCCGCTTTGCTCTGCGGTAGGTATTAAGTACGTTCCCAGGCCTGTTTCCTGCTCCCAAATGCCAACATCTCTGCCTCTTAAGTGAGGTTTAGCTTAATCCCCAACCTTACCTAAATGTTACTTCTGTTATTATTCAGAGCTTTGGGTAGAATTTGCTTGTGTTGTTGAGAGCGTGGGTAGAGACGCAGCAGCGGGATACCCACTCTGCCTGAAATCCTCGTCACCGCATCCTTTGTTCTCGAAGCCCTGTCCAGCTAGGATGGTGCTGTTCTCCTCATGTTGTATGTTAGAATGCCTTTACAGATCAGGCTGGACAACCCTCTCAGTGCACCAGCAGGGGAAACTGAGGCCCGGAGGGTAGAAGTCCACCTGTCCCCATTCTCCTGATAACAGCAGGTTAAGTTAGTCTTTGTGGCTGGAAGGCAGGCTTCTTGTCTCTTGTCCTGCTGCTGTGTATGCTCTGGAGCGGGGCGCAAGGTGCAGCTCCTAAAAACATGATTCAGCAGTTGTGGAATTGCTTACCAAGCAATTGGTCAGCACTGTCAACAGGTACTGGGATTTTGAGCAAAAGTCCTGAGACTCTTCCCGTGCTTTCTTCTCCACCTGAGCTGGGCATGCTGGCCAAGCCTTAGGGGCACACCTACTGAGAATCCAAGTTTCAAATACTGAGGGCCAACTGCGCAGCAGGCAGGAATGGAGAGCTATGAGAATGCAGCATTCACTTGCCAGATAAGGTGCTCCTTGAGGGCAGACAGGTGTGTTAGTCTTCATTTTTGTATGCACGGTGCTTGGCACATAGTAAGTGCCCAATAAGGATTTGGGGAATGAAGGATTTGGATAAATGAGACCAAACTGGATAAGCTTGGTGACAGCCTGCCCATCTGGTAAGTTAACATGGGAAGAGCTGATTCTCTTTTATCTTACAAATGTTCTTGGAGCTCCTGCCCTGTCCTGTCCTGGATACTGCAGAGGGATATCAAGGTGTGATCACAGCCCTGCCCTTGAGTAAGTTAGGGAAGTAGACCCTAATATAAGCAAACCCCCATGCCTGGATGGGATAGGTACTATAAGCACTGGTGCTCACGCACCTTGGCTATGGAGAGTCTGCCCTTGAGGGGTGCCTCCCCAACCTCTTTTATCAGTGTTCCAGTGCTTAGATGCCTGTGAAGCGTGTGGCCCAATGATAAAACCCAAGTTGAAGCTGAGCCCTCCCTTTCCCCAGGGATAGGGCCTGCCCTTGCCCTCACCCCCACCCCACGGCCTCTGCTCAGGTCCTCTTTAACCTAACTGACTGCTCCATGTGCAGAAGGGCTGGGTGATGGGTGAACATGCTAATAAAAATCACCACTCCTCTCTGGGTGCCGGGCCGTTTGTAGTACGTACGTCTCATTAATTACTTGGCAAAGAGAACATAAAGACTTTAATTCACTGGACTGGATTTTCTCCCAGGTGTCCCCCTGCACGGCGAGAGGTGGAGGTGGCCAGGCTGGCTGGGCAGCAGGACGGCGAGGTGGTGGCGGGGTGTGCAGGGTTGAATTTTCTCCTTTTTCTCTGCGTAATAGTGCTAGTACACTGGCAGGACCTTCTCGTGTCCACCCCAGAAAACTCTACAAGCTCTGCCCACCCCATGTTATGCATTTTTATCCTGTCTCCAACCCCCACCCAATTCTGTATGTGAATCCGGAACCTTCTGTCAGGAGTGGGGCTGTGATCTGTGTGCAGCACAGCAGCCTCATTGCTCGAGTGCCTCTGGGGGTCACTGTGCGAGGCACTCCGGGGGAGACTTGGGCAGCTCCCCTGCTGCCCACTGCCACCCACTGCCGGGCTTTTCATTAGAGTCCAGGGTTGTCCCTGCGGCCTTCCTCACTTCCTCACTGCCTTTCACTTTTCTCCCATCTCCTGCCGCCTTTGCCTTTTCTTCTCAGTGGGGGCCTCAGTCTCTCTCCTGTTCTCCCTTCCTTTCTCCTACCTTTTCTTGGCCCTTTGGGGAAACCACGCAGGCTTTCTATTGGCCAGTTAGTCCGTCTGGTTAGTAGGTCAGTCAGGAGCCGCTGCTCCCACTGGTGAGCCCCATTCCTTCCCTGACGTGACTCCCCCACAGAAGATGTGGTGCGAGTTGCAGGGCCTTCACCCCTAGGGGCAAAGCCACGGAGGGCATTTTTCTGCTTCTGTGTGGTTTTATTAAATAAGTCTTTCCTGTCAAATCCAAGAGGCTGAGGAGAGTCGTTTTAAAGATTTATTCTTGAAGGATCCTATGAACTCTGGTCACTGAGCACAAAGAGGGTTGAGTGGTTGGGGGAGGGCGGAGGCAGACTTCCAGGACATGGAAAGAGGAGAGGAGCGGCCTGGGTAGTTCAGAGTGGACGCCCCTCCATGCATCTCCCATGGCTTGCAGATGTGGAGAAAAGCTGGCTTCCCTGAGCACCAGTGCTTGGCGTGGTATCTTCTGTTCCCTTAGAGCCGACACCATGGTTTCCAGGAGCTGTGTGTGTGGGGCTGCAGGGGACTGCAAGGAGGTGGGGGCTTGTTTGGCAGCCGGCACCCATCAGACAACTGGAAAGTGCCAGTGCTTGCCTGGCCATCTGTCCCCCTCCGCCTGGCTCCCATCCGCCTTCTGCTTACCACAGAAGGGCCCGCAGTAGTCTGCAGCATGAGGGCACGGAGCCTGGCCGGAAGGGCAGGCAGAGTCCCATCTTGCTTTTGTTTATTCCCATCTCATTTTTGGCTCCTGTGCGGTGGACGAGTTGCCAGGTGCATGAAAAGTTTGCTGCATGGCCACTGAGTGCGGTTGTTTTGTGGAGTTGCGATGGGAAGGAAAGGTGGATGTGTGCAGTGTTTCCTTTCCCTTTCCACTGTCTGTTTGCTTAACTGAGGACCTTAGCCCTCCCCCCCACCGCCAACCTCCCACTCCCCTTTCCTGCCCTGGCCACTGTTTTTCTTTTTTCTTGCTTTAATTTGTAAAAGCACAGCATGAGCAGGCCAACTCTCTCTCAGTTTGGGTTTGTCTGCACACCACCCTCCCCCCAGCTGGTTAAAGGGTTAAAAATTATGGGGAAGTTCAGCCAGCACTTGCAAGATATGGTTGCCGTAGCAACAGGCCTTCTAATCTGGTAGGTGACCTGAGAGACTGGAGAAGATGTAGGGGTTGGTTTGGCATTTCATTATTTCATGAGGCTGCCTCTCCAGCTGGTTTCTCTGCTGAGCTTAAAGCTTGCTGTTCCTGCCACTAGAATTACTGGCACATTCCAAAACAACAGTGTCGATGGCATGAGCGGTGCGTTAATGGGGCCTGGCCAGGCAGTGTGCGTGGAAGAGAGGGAGCTGTGTTCTAGGAGCCCCAACTTGGGACTGTGTTCCCTTGAACAAAGATGGGGGAGTGTGGATAGAAGGGTGTGTGCTCAGGTTCGCTTTCTGCGTACAATAGCTGCCTTCTTGTGAAACACTGTTGTGTAAACTGAATCCTGTTTTTTAGTGTCCTGAGAGGAATTGGCTTTTTAGGAGATTTTAGACTGGATTTTAGGAGAACTTTCGTTCGCCAAGAATCCACCTTAAATTGGAGGGTTGGGGGTGGCTTGTTTAAACTAGGGGGAGACCCCCATTACAGTATTTACACTTGGTGCCCTCCTCTTTTATTTACATCCGGGTAGATATTGCCCAGAACTTTGTTTCAGTTCACATTTAGCTGCGTGTCTGCTATGCACCCAGTCCCATGCCCAGAGCAGAGAGGGGCAGGACAGGATACCTAGTTTGTTTATTCACTTAGCAAATGTTCATTGGATGCTGCATGTGCCAGGCACTGCAGCGAAGGGGCAAGTCGCACTGCTGTCCTGGCCTGAGCGCCTCCCAGTATGGGAGGGGCCTTCTACCTAACTAGCCCCTTCCTTTTAGAAGGCATGAGAAGTACACGTTTTTTACCCCCACCTTTCTCAGAGCGGTTTGCTTTGTTTCTCCCCTTTTCCTCGGCTGTAGTTATTCAGAAATCCATGGACCTGATAAATGGCACTTGTAGATGGTGTGTTCAGAAGTCCATACCTCCCTAAGCACCATGTCCTAGCAGAGTTCTCTGTTTAGCCTGGGCCCAGGTTCAAAAGAACTTCCATTTGGTTGGTTTCCTGGGTTTCTGGCTTTTCTGAGTTTCTTCCCTCTGGAGAGGCTGACAGTTTCTGGGAGGGAATTATATATCGCTTACTTTTTCTCCCCATCACAATTATGAGATCTCTGAAAAGAGGTCTGTGTGTGAAAGGCCCAGCAGGTAGTTGTGAAGGTTTATCACCTTCATAGATGCAGGAGTTGAGGACCAGAGAGATAAAGGCATACCCACTCCTAGGGCTGCTGGTCTCCAGGCAAGGGCTCGCCCCATTGTACCATGTTTTCTTTGGGAGGCAGATACGTGGGAAAGGCTAGGCTGGAATGTGGGTCTTGATGGGTGGGAATTAAGGGGCTTGGGAGGTGTCCCTGTGCTGCAGAGCATAAAGGGACACGTGCCCCGTAAGACCAGGAGAGTGTATAGACAGTAGGATGCACTGGCTGTGGGCTTCAGCTCTCTGGGGTCAGAGCATCAGGTCAGTGACAATGGAGTGGGAGATATTTCTCCTGCTGGCCAGCCTGGCCCAATGTTGGGATATGGGAATATTCTCAAGAGGGGACATGGTCTGCCACCTGCAGCCCAGGATCTGGGTCCAGCTCAGCTTCTGGTCCCATGTGATTTTGGTGGTCAGTCCCCTCTGTGCTGTTGTTTCTCATCTACAAAGTGCAGGAATTGGCCTCATTCTCAGTTGTGCTCAGGTCCCTTAGTCTGTATCTGTGGATGGGAAGAAGCATGTTGGCAAAATCTCTCCACTGTTGGACCTCGGACTCGCTTCTCAATGTAGATGGTGGCTTTAGGGTTTTGCCTGGTTTTTATCTGGCTTGGTTGTAATTTTGCCCAATTAAGTACATTTCAATGAAGGTTTGTTGAGTGCCACCTCCCTTGCCTTTGGGCTGTACCATTGGGGAGGTGGGGGTCAGGTCACAGCTTGGGACACTGCCCACTTTTGTCTGACTTCCATGGAACCTGGGAGAGGGTGGTCAGAAGTGGCTTCTGACTCTGTGTGGTTCACTTTTGGATACTCTAAACTTTAACTTCCCCGTGGAAAGATCTTGGCATGGGGGTGGGGTGAGTGTAGTGAGTACCCAGGGCTTTTACAAGTGGAAGCATCTTAGAACAGCTAAAGGGAAAAATCTTCAAGGTTGAAGCTGCTGGATTGGGCTGGCTGTGTATGTATAAGTCACGGGGTGAGGTGGGAGGTGGGTCGAGCTGAAGATTTCTGGGATTTCTCAGATGTAAAAGTAGAGGTGACCTTGCTCTTTCTCACTTTGGCTTAGATTTTGGCCCAAAGTTCTTCCTCTCACAATGGGCCTGATTTCTTTGGAAAGAACGGATCTGCCCTGTTCTAATTAGAGAGCTGAGGCCTCTTTAGATGTAAAATAAAACAATCTGTGTATTCAGCTCCAAAGTTGGTCAAGGCCCTTGGAGAACCGTCATCCTTATGGCAGACTGTGTGGGGGTATCTTGGTGGTTACATTACAGATGAGGAAACCGAGGGTTGCACAGGGGGTGGGATGACTGCTTGGGGGTACATTTTGCATTGTCTGCACATTTCTATAAACGGTAGTAATAGTGGGTACAATGACTATCATAATAGATGCTCGGATGGTCAAAAAGATGAGTGAAGCTCAATTGCGTCCTGCTTGTGGATCCTAGTCAGGTGAGACTTACAAGATGATAGCTACCCACATTTTTGTTTGCCTTGTTAAGGTTGCCACAGTAAGACATGAAATGGGTGACTTTCTACTCTGGAGAGTGGGAGGTGAGGGAAAGGGAGGAACAGGTTTGGAGATGAGGTGAAGCCTCATAGGAAATGGGAGTGGGGTGGAGCCCAGTGGGGACAGTTTCTAACAGAGATTCCCTAGGGATGTTTTGTGGAAAAGGATGATTTCGTGATGTCACTTGAAGAAGCAACCTTACCTACTAGCCAAGAAATTTGAACCCATTTGGCTTTTCTGGAGAATGCCATTTCCTGGGGTAACAAGTGAATTCCTCACTAGGTGAATTAGGACATGAAGTTTCCTTTAAGCTTCTTGAGATGTCCTGTGCTAGTTCTGGAGTTTTGAGCTTTGATGAGCAAAGTAGTGTCTCTAGGCCTTTGGTCCTTTTATGTACCTTGAGCCAAAGGCCATGCAGACTAAGGGTACTTGACATTTTGTCTTTCATAATAAGGAAGCCTGATAGTGTGCTGGGAGTTCCCACTGCTTGTTGGCTCATCAGGACTTCCTTACAGAGAATAAGCTCCGAGATGTTTGGCTGGATGGGTAGATGGATGAGCAGATAGGTAGATGGCTGAATGGGTGGGTGGCTGGGTAAATGAGTGACTACGTGGGTGAGTGGGTGGGTGGGTGGATGGATGGATGGATGGATGGATGGATGGATGGGTAAGGGAGAGTGCTCATCCAGGCTGGGTTGAGTCAGGAGTCCTTCCAAAATGCTGTTACATTTGAGGACTTTTCTATAGCTGGATGTAAGCAGGCAGCAAGCAGGTCCTGAATCTCACAAGGGTCCAGCAAAGTTTCTTATAGTATTACTGCTGGAGGTTCCTTCCTATTGGTTTAGTCCTTTGAGGGACCTTGTCTTTTATCAATATCCCACATGCCAAAGGAATATGGAATGATGAAGAAAGATTGTTTGTTTTTAAAGCTTAATTTATATTTAAATGATTGCAGCATTGCTCTTGAGATCTGAGTTTTAACATTTGTGGCTTCAACAATTCGAAAGTGACAGGAGTAAATTCATAACTTCCCCGAGCAAACTTTGATTCTTGCCCCGAATGGCAGGTGGGCCCATTAGTCGCTGAGCTCTGGTGGGTAACTCTGATGCTCTGTCCTGTGCCCACAGCTCTTGGGCTCTGCTTATTTCATACATAATCTCATTTCATCCTTACTGTAACCCTGGGAATTGGGTGTAATCGCTGTGGCTTTACACTTGAGGAAACTAAAGAAATGTATCCTGTATATACTTATTTTGAAAAGTAGAAGGAAGAAAAAGTCGCCTATCATTCCACCACCAAAACTAACTTCACATTAACTTTTGGGAGGGAATGTTTCCTTTTAGGCTATTTTCCTTCTTTTTAATTTAACATTTTTGCATAATCGTGTTCCAGTCAGAAAATTCTCGTCACAAAAAATTAACATTTACAAAGCTGTGTAAGCTCTGTTTCTGTTTTCAGGCTCTAAGTCTTTTTCCCATGTTGGAGGGTCTCCATGTGGGGCTCTCTGAGCCTGCCCCTGGGCTGTGCTAACCCACGAGAAGGAGTGGTCCATTCAGCGAAGGAGTGGTCCATTCAGCGCAGCATCCCGGGCTCAGGCATTCAGACCCAAGCAGGGCCCTTTGTGTCTAAAGTACTAGTTGATTGGAGTGCTAATGAATCAATTAGAAAATTACTTGCTGCTGAGATCTTCAGCCAAAGGAGAGTTGTACACAGTCTTAGAAAACCATCCGAAGGCCATACGCATATAAATCTCTCTTGGCTGTGGCCCTCGTAAATTGCACCACAGCCTTTCTTGGACCTGTTAATCACTTGAGAAAAATAGGACTACTTCTGCTTTGCAGGGCTGCCTTGTTCTTGGCATGGTTTTCTAGCTTATACTTGGGTCCATTCTTCCACTGGTGAGAGAGAGGATACTAGAGTTCCTAGTAACAGCATTTGGACTTCACTTTAAAAAAGAGCCATTTAGGGGTTGGTGTCCTCTTTTTTCCTTGAGTCCTACAACGATGCTATTGAGAGAGAGGGAGTGTTATTATTATGTTCATTTTTATGGATAGTGGAACTGGGGCTAGAGAAGTAAGCAAACCTGTCTTCTAGTTACATACCTAAGGAAGGTGCTTTAGCCTTTAGGTTCTCAAGTCTTCAGACTCCCTCTTCTATATAACGCCTGTACACATGGATACTTCCTAATCATATATCTTAGTGGTTTTAGTAGTCCCATGTTGGGAGCGGCCAATAGGGTTGGAAATAGTGAAGGCATTTCCGGTTAAATATCCAGGGTTGAGGTTTGGAAAAGTTTAATCTAAGGCAGAAGAGTTGGAGTGATAGCCAGGTGGCATGGCTGAAAGGGTGCTGGGTGGATAATCTACCAGGGGGCTCCACATGGCCAGTGACTTGTGTTATACATTCCAAGTACACTCTCCAGGTATGCTTGAACCTGAAATGGAAATGGAGAGAGGAGAAGAAAGTTAAAGATGAAATTGCTGTGAATCCCAACAGAAGTGGGAGCCATCCTTTGAAAAAGACATCTATAAATAATAGTCTTAATGTATTTTTCTGGCCCTTCCACACCTGTTTTCTCATTGGTCACCCGTCTTGTGTGACCCCCAGTCTTCATTTTATGAATATGACTAAGGCAGCATTAATCCTTTACCTGCTTTCTCCAAGAGGACCCAGTGTGCTCCTCCGAGTCTGAACTTGTGCTGCTCTCTTAATTTGGCTTCATTTGTGGGGAACCAGTGGGCCCGTGACCCTTTTGTTCCTTGGCCTGAGGTGGGGGCAGGACTGCTTGTTTATAACCTCAGATTCTGTTCTTTTTTCCCCAAGGCATTCAGTGTGTCATGGCAGTTTTAATATTTCTGCATCCAGTGTTAGTGCCTAGGATACCCAGCAGTTTTGTTCATAAAATAGACATTTGAGTGCCTGCCATGTGCCGGGCACCGTTGTAGGTGCTGGGAATACAGCAGGGAATAGCACACATGCTAACCCTTCTAGTTCTAGGGATGGTATAGAAATCTGTGTAGACCTTGGGTCTCAGGATCTGATTTGGAAGCTAGGACCATAACAATTCTAGTCTCTCCTTCTTAGTTGCTCTTTTTAATGTGCCCAACATTGTGCTGGGCATTTTATATTTATCATATTCTTCCCTCAGAAGAACTTTGTTCGGTCAGGTATTGTCGCCTCGTTTTTGCAGATGAGGCCACTGAGAGCACATAGTAGGTGCTCAGTAAAATTTTGGTGGCCAGGTGAATGGCGTACAGCTTACAGGCAGTGGAGCTGGGTTTGTAGCCCAGTCCAGGTTCTCAACAAGACATCTGGCTGCCTCTTCAGCACTGCACCTGTCACTTGGGGCTGGCTTCGTTTGTGGACTTGCTTTGAGTGTGAGTGAGTACCAGAGCCTAGGAAGATTATGGTACAAGGTCCTGGTGTGGTCTGTAACCAACTACATCTGTATTATTCATCATCACTGCCCCTGCCATAGGGTTCCTTTGTTTCTAATGGTTTTATAGGAATGGAGGTGAGATTTAGAGGTCACTCACTTCCCCAGCCCTGTCAGTTCTCCTGGTCTCACTGCTCAAGGCACATTGTTGATGCCTTCTGAGCTGTGAGTGTGGTTGGGGAGTGAGACTGGAACGTACCTACCCCATTTTGCCAGGACCACAGGTGACTCTGCTTCTTAAACCGGCACAGGTGAGGTGATGTGTTCAACCCCGAGCCCCATCTATCTGCCCGGCCAGTTCCTTGGCCATTCGATGTTGACTTGGCTCCACCAAGTTCCAGGTATTGACAATCCAAAACAAATAAAACTCAGCTCCTGGGCAGAAGCAGGTTGGCTTTCTCTTTGCAGAAGCTCAAAGTGCAACAGCTGTGTGGGTAGACAGCTCTCCGGGTGTTAACCTGCTTGGCAGGCTGTTGGAGTAAAGTTCCAGGCAGGTGTCAAGTGTGTGGGGGAGGGAGGGAGAAGCATGTGGTTGGCCCTGGGGGACCAGAGAGAGGGGTGTCTACTTTTTTTGCCTCTTGTCTCTGCCATTGACCTTCAGGCTCCTTTTTGAACTTTCTCCTTTATTCCTTCCCCTTTCTGCCGCGGCTCTCTTAATTTCCACTCACCTTTCACCCACTTCCCCACATCTTCTCTGTATTTCCCAACACCTTGTGCATTGCCTGAGTCTCTCCTTGGCTGTTCTCAGTTGGCAGGCCACAGGGCAGAGTCCACTGCCCAGTAAAGATGACTTTGTGTCGCTGCGACCCAGACAGGGATGGGGACTCTGGCCTGTCACAGATAGTGCTGATGGAAGGTCAAGGATGGTTGCATGGATGTCGAGGTACCGCTGTGCTATTCCAAGTCACATAACCCTGAATTGGGAACAGTGCAGAGAAAGAAGAAAGGGATGGATAGGCGAATAGGTGAGATCGTAGTTGGAGAACTGGAAAGAATTCAGTGTGTATTCATTTCCTAGGCTGCAGTAACAGTATCACAAATGGGGTGGCTATAAACAACACAGTTGTTCTAGAGGCTGGAAGTTCAAAATCAAGGTGTGTTGGCAGGGGCCATGCTTTTTCTAAAGGCTCTAAAGGAGAATCTAGCTCAGGCCTATCTCTTATCTTTTGGTATTGCCGGCAATTCTTGACATGCTTTGGCTTACGTCATTCCACTATCTGCTTCTGTCGCCACATGGTATTCTCCCTGTGCGTGTGTCCAAAATTCCCTTATTTTATAAGGATACCAGTCATTGGATTAGGGCCCACCTTAACCTAATATGGCCCCATTTTAACTTTACTACATCTACAAAGGATCTATTTCCAACTGAGGTCACATTCATAGGTGCTGGGGCTTAAGACTTGAACTTGTTATTTAGGGGGCCTGCAATACAGGGTGACAGGGCTGGGCCTCAAATCCATAGGGTGCGTTCAAATTCCTGTTTTAAGGGGCCTTAAAGATCCTAATCTACTCTGTAATTTCATTCAGTCCAGTAAACTTAGGTTAGGAAACTGCTGTGTTGTCAGGTTCTGGGCTGGGCCCTGCCCAGAGGTGAGACACCGCCTGGTTTTGCAGCGAGGAGCTACTTCTATCGAAACTAGGGATTTTAGAAGAAAGCTTAAAGGAAATGTTCATGCAGGTACTTCAGGGATGGCCTTAGAAATACAGACCGGCTTTTCCTTCCTGCTCTATTTTGAGGCTAACTTAGTCAGGCCAGGATTTACTTGTCCCTGTTGTCTAGAAGAAGGTGATGGGGAAGGTGGCCGGAACCCCTAGATCTGGAGATTCTTTCAGTAACTTAGTTTCTTTCCTGCAAGTGAGGTTAGGACTTAGATGACTGTAAAAGTGTGCTTCTTAGTGTCTGTTCCAGGCCGTGTAGGTGGCTAGGAACTGTTTTATTAGAATGGCAAATACTGTGTAGTGTCAATAAGGATGTTTTTTATAGGGGCTCCTGTGTTTTTGCTGTGGATAAACATGAAGAAGCCAAGCTTGGGTTAGTGGCTCACGGCTCGGGCCAGCCCTTTTTCTTCCCTCACCCAGGTTTCCTGTACTAGTAGGAAGAAGTGCAACTGAGTCCTCTCGCCGCTCAAAAGAATTCTTCCTGTGACTTTACAGTCTCCCTGTACCGGAGAAGAATTTCCACACAGATGACAGGAGTGAAGTAGAAAACATTTGTAGCTATTGTGTTGGTGAACCAGTGTAATGTAAATAGGAAGTCTGGATTATATGTATCCTCAAAATACGGCAACTGAAAACCACACACACCAAGTGAAATTTACCTGTGCGTGCGTAGGCTTCAGAGCGCTGTCTGCAGGCGGCGAGGACTTAGGCAGTTGGGGGCGGGGGACTTGTCCTGTTCTCCTTCCCTCTTGTCCCCACCTCCCCAAAGAAGAGAAGGAAATTAATTAGTAGGCCTTTCCCCCGATTCTTTCATCTCTTTACACCGCTCTGAAGATAGAGAACAAGTCAGCTGGATTTGCCACCCTTTCTATCGGTCATTACGGGGAGGCAGAGCACATTTGTATGTCCCTAGAAGACCAAACCACAGAGGAGCCAAAGAAGTGTCTTGAACATAATTTAGTCTCCCCACTATCATTCTATCCCCAGAATGACACCTTTCCTGGGAGTGGCTTAGATCGTCCATTCCCAGACAGGGCTTTTAAGAGCCTATTTTGGACAGAAGCATAAGTACTTACTTTATGCAAAGACTGATCGTGTGCTCAACATAGATAGCTTTGTAAGTAGATTAGTTTCATGTCTTATTTCCAAAGGTAGTACATGGGTATATATGTTCACTGTGAAAGAAATTAGATAACAAACACAAAATTCTGGCACTTCCACTATCCAAAAATTAAGTATTCATACCCAACTAACTGTATATTTTGTTGGTATGACTTATTTTCTAAACATGTATCTGGCCTTAAGAGGTCAAGTCCAGTCAGGTAATATCATCAGTCCACTTGGCTGGCTGAGCCCAGGCCTCTAGCCAGTGGCACCTCTCGGCCATCGTGCCCCTCCCCTTATGTGCTTCCTCAGTCGCCAGGTGCCTGGCTTCCTGCCACCACCTCCCTTCTCCTTTTGGTCTTCTCAGAGCGTTTGGAAGTACAGGCCATTGTCCTGTTCGCCTGTGGCATGTCCTCTTCTAAGACTCTAGAACCTGGTATAACACATGACTTCCCTTCCAGGACGCTTGCCCACACACTTAGCTGCCTGTGGCTCTCCCAGCTCCTTCCCCCAGTCAAGAGCTCTCCTTAACCGATGTTGCCAAGAACCAATTTCTTTCCCTTTGGGAGAGGAGAGGGAGGTGTAATTCTTGCTCCAAATCTTGGAGTGCAGTACTGCTCTGCTGGGGAGACCTCATGTGCATCAAACAGACAAGATTGTATGGAGCTTTGATTCTTAATCTTTACGGGATCCCTGTGAGACGGATACAGTCTAGTGCCCCTTTCCAAACATTGCACATTCACGTGTACAAATCACCATGCATGAGAAGTCCAGGGGGTTGCAGACTCTTTAGAGCCCATCTCTGAGGTCCTTCAGAGACAGATATGCCCCCTGCCGCTTGGTTGCCCCAGTGGCTGGCATGGCCTTTTAGTGTCTGTTTTGCCTTCCGTAGGATAGTAGTTATCCAACAGTTATGCTGTTATTATAGTGACAGTAGTTGTTATAGCAGTTTATATTAGGTTGTTCACCTGATCCTCACCATAGCCCAGTGAGGGAAAGGTACTAGCAGCCACATTACAGAATGAGGAAACTGAAGCTCAGAGAGGTGAGGTGTAATGTGCCCAGGATCATATAGTGGGAGTCAGGATTGGAACCCAGGCAATATGGCTTGAGAGCATGTACTAAATACCTGATTCGCAGCAAGGAACGTAGTAGGTGCTCAGCAAATGGTTATAACACTATTAAAAAACAGCAGAGGGTTAGGGTACAGCCAACCTGTTGGTTGTGGGGCTTCCCTTCCCCCACAGGCCCCCATTTGTCCTGATTATCCTCCTGGTGCAAGATCCAGGCTCCAGAGCTTGCAGTGAGCGGAGGCGAGCTCAGATCTGCCAATCCCGGGAAATGTGTAAAATCCTGTTCCTGAAAACCGGCCGGGTTCTCATAGTGGCATGTTTTGCTAGTCACGAAACATGATCCATACACTGTATTTTAGGACTCCCCATCTGCCGGCATCAGGAGAAAGTTTTCACTTGAGGGAGCTCAAAGCATGCCAGCTCACTAGGGGAGATGGGCCCGGAGAGGAGGTGGGCAAGGAGGATCTGTGACAGCAGGGCGGATTTGCTCCTCTACGCAGGGCACGATCTACCAGGGTGGGAGGCCCAGATCCTGGGAGGCCAGGTAGGGTTAGCAGTCGCCATCCTTTTCAGCACCAGGGACCGGTGCTTCTAGGAGAATCTAATGCCTGATGATCTGAGGTGGAGCTGCGGCAGTGATGCTAGTGCTGGGGAGCGGCTGCAAATACAGATTAAGCTTTGCCACTCACCTGCTGTGCGGCCCGGTTCCTAAAGGCCACGGACTGGTACCAGTCCGCGGCCCGAGGATTGGGGACCCCTGAGGTCGGGTGTGCTGGCCAGCAACACATCAGATCCCTTTTCCCATTACTTCACTCGATATTTAGACAGATCTCCACTTTTTAGTTAAGCAAACTGAGGTACAGAGAGGTTAAGTCTCATCCAAGATTTCAAGGCTGTGAAGAGGCTGAGCTGAGATTTGAACTTAAGTCTTTAGTCTCCGTTCAGTGTTCTCTCTCTTACCCGAATCTGCCCTCCTGTTTCCTGGGCTTTACTGCTATAGGTGGTACAGGACAGGGTGTGGGAAATGTTGCTTGGGAGTGGGAGGAGGAGTGGAGGGGGGGTGAGGATGAGCCTTGCTCTCAGGCCCACTTTGCAGGGAGCACCGGGGCCTGCCCTGGCTGGCGCCCACCCCTCTGGCCTGCCGGTGGTAGAGGAAGAATGCTAAGAGGGCTATTGATCCTCCCATCTCCTCTGAGGGAGGGCCGCAGCACACGCAAGGCTTTCTTTTTAAAAATGCATTAACTTGACCGTAATCAGGCTCCAGTTTAAAAATAAATAAATAAAAATAAGCAAAACAAGTAGGAGTGGGGGGCAGGGATGGAGCTAAACCTTAGAAAAACTTAAAGGGCGTTTGAGGAGGGTCCTTCTCAATGTCCATGCCAGTTCCAGGCCAGGGTGCCATGCCTGGATTCTGGAGCCCGGGACTACCCTGCTTTGCTATACCCTGGGTCATCTCTACCTCTCCTGCTGGATCTGTACAAGGAAACCTTACCTAAATCCAGAGGTTTCAGAAACTCCTCTGGGATGGAGGAAGCTTCAAACAGAATGTCGTGGCAATCCACATTTGAAAGTCTGCCTTGCAAGCCCGGACTTGGGCAGTTGCGTCTCCTTTTTGCCCTCAAGCCACACTGGCCTTCTCTTGGTTTCTCAAAAGTGCCTTTGCACATGCTGTTCCCTCTGCCTAGAAGGTGTGTCCCTTCCTTCCTTTTTCCTCTGATTTCCAGGTTGGCACCTGCTCATCTTTCAGATCAGCCTAGAGGGTACTTCCTGCCCTTAGTGGGTCATCCCTCTTGTTAAATTCCCCTAAGGCTCCCAGTACTTCTCTTTTGTAGCTCTTACCACATAATAAAATAATTAACTTATATTTTACAGCATTTAGCAGTTAAGCTGGGAGGAGGGCAGGGACTAGTCTGTCCTGTATATTAGTAAACGGCCATTGCCCAGCCCCACAAGCATCCTCGTGGAATGGATGCCCCGCGCAGGTGCCATTTGGGTGAGGGTGGAGGGAATAAACACTGTAATTAGAATTCGGGCTCACATGGAGGTCAGGATATGGCTCCAGAGTGGGGGCCCCCAGCACTCGAAAGGGGAAGACTTCTGCCAACAGTCCAGCTCGCCAGGGTGCAGCATCCCAGACGTCTCAGAGGTTGTCCAGCCAACCTGTTCCCTTTGTGGATAGAAAGATATGGAGCTGAGAGAACAGAAAGGACTTGGTTAAGATCACACAGCAGAGCCTTTGAAGACCTTCATTTGGGCTCCATTTTAATCGTTAAAAGATAAATTAACCAAGCACCAGGTACCAGGTGCTGAGTCAGCAGGCACCGTTTCATTTGCTCCGTATAGTGGTTCAGTTGTGGTAGCACCAGTTTGTGGAGGAGAAAAGGGAGGTTCAGTGCACTTTGGTCACTTGCTTCATAACACAGCAGAAGTGACATCAGAACTTGGATTTTTCTGGCTCCATAGTCCAGTGCCTTCCAGTGAGGGTGGCTTGGGGATGCCGTCTTCCTGCTAACCAGTGGAGCTGTAGCCACTTGTAGGAGCTTCCGGTGCCTCTAGCCCTGGGTTGGGGTACTGATGGTTCCTGGAGACCACTTTCTCTCCTCTACTTGACTTCACCTCCTTTTTCTGTGTCTTCCCTCTCCTCCTCTGAAGAAGCCTCAGAAATTCCTCTCTCTCCTTATCAGTTGCCTTTTCCCTGGGAAGCCACTGGGGACCGTGGAAAGGTACCGAGGGTGATGAAGCAGAATTTGCACCATCCTGGGAATAACTGTCCATCCTGGCTAAAAATAAAACATCATGTACTTGCTCCTCGCTGTGTGTAGGCTTGCTTTTGAGATTTCAGTGGGAGCCACTTGCCCCTTTGTCCCCTCCGTGTTGCCCCTTGGCCAGTGTGGGGATTCCCACAGTTTGGGCACATGGGTGGACTTGATGCTGCTCATGTGCCCCAGGACGGCCCCCAGGGCCTCCTCCATGAGAAAGCACCTCTGGTTCTCTGGGCCGCAGACAGCCGTGTCAGAGGGCTGAAGCTCTGGCATGCACAGGGACACCGACTCCCTTTGCAAATATTACTGCAGCTGAAAAGAGACAAGCCACCTTTAGAGGACTTTGTGCAGCCTGCTTCTTTTTGATATCTGGAACACACAGAGGCAAGAGAGATAAAATTAATTTGTTCAGTTAATTTTGTAAATATTGACTCGGCAGAAGTTTTATGCCAGTCACATGTCCGGGACCTGGGGGTTACCAAAAAGCGACATGAAACACACAGTCCCTTCCTTGAAGGCGCTCATTCTCTATGTGGGGAAAAAGGATGTAAGTGTTAAGACGGAATTAGAGCAGGAGAGCCACGGGGTCCCGCTTCCCACCTTGCCCTTCCTTCCAGAATTCACTCATGATATCGGTCTACATGGGGCGCTAAATGCGGAACCGTACTTTTCTTCCTTCCTTTTTCTTGAGACACTTGCAATTCCCTTCTCCCATAGTAAATTTTTATTTTTTGAGTGCTCACTATGTGCTAGGGCTGGGCACCCTGCTAGTGCTTTTACTGGTTTTCTTTCATTGGATTCATCGTGACCCAGTGAAGTAATTACTACTGTCATCCTCGTTTTCCAGTTGATGAAACCGAGGTCCAGAAAGGTTAATTAACTTGTCCAAGATCCCACAGCTAAAATGTTGCAGAGCCTGGATTCAAATGTTAGCAGATTAATTCCAGATCTCACTCACCTAACTGCTGGCTGTATAGACAACTTCACACTGAGAATGTGTGTCTGTTAAGCATCTACTATCTGCCCAGCATGAATTATCCTAAATAGCTGCTTTCTCTTTAAAAATCTTCACTGTGCTTCCCATTTGATCTTTACTATTCCTAGTAACCCTATAAGATAAGAATTGCACCCCTGGCCCCCAGTTTTCTTTTTTTTAATTTAAGGTCTCTGTAAGAGGACACTCTGCTTCAGAAACTAGAGTGGAACGAGAGCCTCTGATGGGGGGGAAGGGCCCCTGAAAACATTCTGCATGCTATAAAATGCCCTAACAAACGAAGGGCATGGGAGAAAGGGTGTATGTGTAGAAAACTAGCTTGTACTGTGGACCTCATGCATTATACTTAGGGATTTCTTGCACCATTGTCACAGTCTGGTTTCAGGTACCTGTGAAAAATTATGGTAATTAAAATGTAATTTGGAATCCCCTGTTGGCTCACAGCAGCTGGTCCAGATGTAGGAGGCTGGGGCTGTCTGTGCTGGAACAAGCTAAGGCTTGTTAGGGGTGTCACTTTGTTCTGCCCTTTGTGTTGCCGGGGAGAAGGGTGGGGGCAAGAGATACAAGAGCTATTTTTACATTGTTCACGTCATGTTCAGCATTACTGGATATTTGTGGTTGGGTCCCTGTTTAGCCTCAGCCTGGAAGAGAGAACTCCCTTTGCTGCCTGGGTCTGTGTGGAAACTCAGGCTCATACCCCTTGGGTATATACATTCCTTTAAAGGCAGAGGGACTCAAAGTACCGGTACAGTCACTCTGGATAGTTTGAAGTTGTCTTAGTAGGGCTTAGCTTTTCCAGGGTTCTTTAGAATACTGCTTGAGGCTGGGTGCTCACCCACTTCCTATTTATTCAACAGATGGCTTTTCAGTTTGAGATACATGCTAGATCTATTTCCAGGTTCTTGCATAGTGAAGTTGAATAAAGCATTTTCCCTCAAGGATGTTATAGTCTAGTTAGGGAAATGAAACGTAAACATTTGGTTTAGCGTATGTAAGCTAAGCATGTATGTCTGGCTCTGTCGGAGTTACTGGGGATACAGCACTATCCTAGTAGAGGGCACAGAGGCTGTGTGAACACAGAAGAGGGGTGTCCAGATTCACAGGGTGGTAAGAGGTGGCTTCCTGAAGGAGGTGATGGCATAGGGGGACAGGAGGTTTCAAGTATGTATTTTGGGTTTATTTGCTATTGAGCTTTAGTTGTGTACATACATGATGTTATAGTTATAGTCATTCTATCTTTTTATCACTTAGTTGAGGTCTTGGGATTTTATTTTTATACCCAAAGGCCTTACTTGTCTTTGAAAAGTTTGAGAAAAAATGCTTTGTGTCAGCCAAGCCCTTGTCACTTCAGAGGTCAGAGATTGGAGGTCTGCTTTGTCCACACAAAGCCTGCCCTTGAAGTCCCTGCCTCTCTTGGCTGCTTGGCACTTCCTGCACCACTTCCTCTTAAAAGGGCAGGCCAGAGTGGGTTACTGCACAGCAAGGGTTAAGGCAAACAGCTCCCAAAACCCTGGGTCCTGCCTGGCTTGGCTTGTGCACTGAATGTCTGAGTATGTGTGACAAGGTCGAGCATGTGGTCCTGCCTGCATATTCTGCTGATGGAGGTGTGTGGCCTGGAGGTGAAGGGGTTACTGGCGTCTCCCACTATCAGGACCAACTATGGAGTAGGTGACTATTGCAGAGTGGAAGTGCAAAGAAGCAGAGCACCTCACCTGAGGCAGCCCGGGGTGTTGCTGCTGCTTCTGATGGGCTTACATCCAGAGTTTGCGGAATGCTGGTTCAGTGCGCTTTCCACTTCCACTGTTTGTATGCATTCAGTCATCCAACACAGCATCTCTCTTCTGCCCCGCCCTAGGTGGGTTGTTGAAGAAGCCAGTGAATTAGGTACAACTCTGCCCTTGGGTAGCTGACCGTTCCTAGTGGTCCCTGTGCAGTGTGCTTTCTAGGACCCTCTGCAGATAACTGGAATTGTCTGGAGTGTCCCCACCATCCTTGTGAGCCACATGCTGACGCTGCAGCACTCCAGGCCCTGTCCTTGGCGTGGATTATTTGCAGTTAGTATTCTAAATGTCAAGTTCCCCTTGACTTGAGCTAAGCAGACGAAACAAAATGGCAGACAAATTAGAAGAGGCTTGAGAAGCCTTTTAGGATTTGAAGACCTTATTTTGTTGACTTTGAAAAGCTGCTGAACTGGGCCAGTCTGCAGAGGCAGGGGTATCTGCTTGGTTCCCATTGGCTCACTGGATTTGAGGGGGCTCTGGCCAGTGCTGGCTCTTTCCTTCCCACCTAAAGGTGCGTGGGAGCCCGGGGTGCCCATTGAGTTTGGGTAGGAATTGAATCCAGTTCCTTCTTATTAGCATTGTGAGAGCAGAAGGGGGAGAGGGCTGGAGGTAAGGAGCTGGGGTTTCTGAGGGTTTAAGGAGGGGTTCAGGCGGGCCCATCATGGTGGGGGCCCATCTTAGTCAGTACCTGTTTAATCTACACTCATGTTTGCTTTGCCTGTTGCAAAGACCTGGTAGGTAAGAGGGAACTAGATGGCCTACTGTATTATAGTCCCTTAATGGACAGTAAGAGGTTTAACAAGTTAGTGCTCACCACAGGTGCAGAAGTTTCTGGCTAGAACCCGGAGTGTCATTGCTAGAGGAACCTTAGAGGTGAGGTCCTATTCAGTCTCTTTTTTCTGTAGATGTGGTAGCTAAAGCTCAGAGAGGTTAAGTAATCTGTGCAAAGCCACATAGGAAGTGGTGAAGCTGGAATTTGACCAGTCTCTCTGGCTCCAGTGCCCGTGCTTGTCCCATGACATCATATTGGCTCCTGCTCTTAGTTCTCCCTTTTTGCAAGACTCATTTCTCCTGCCTTCCCCCAATGGCTTTCTTTTCCTGCCTGGATTCCCCAGGAATCTCTCTGAAGGTACTGCCTCATCCAGCCTGGAAGAAGTAGTAAGAGCCTAAAGTCTGAGTGAGAACTCAGCCCACAGCCGCTTCTCTGCCACCTTCAAGATGCTTGTCTAACAGGATCATGCATACCTGTCTCTTAAGAACAGATGAGTCTCACACCCTGTCGGGCCACTCAGGGACCCAGGAAGGGTTCATCGAATTGATGCGTCTGAGCTCAGGGGAGATAGACTTTAAATGGCATGAAGCTCTGCAGTCCGTGGTGGGCAAGTTTTAAGTCTGGCCCGACACATGATCTTGAACCCAAACTTTAATCTGCCTCTGTCTCCTGCAACCTCTGCAGAGCAGATTGCATAAAGGTTCTTGATGCGGTTCACAGTTGCCTGACCTGGAATCTGGATGGTGGTTTTCCCTTTTCTTTCCTTTTTCTTTGCACACTTATGCACAAGTGCCTTTTGTTCCCAGGAAACACAGCTTTCTCAATCTCCATCCTAGAAATATTGCCGGAATGTAATAAATCTGATTGTGTTTATGTTGAAGAAATGAAACACATTACTGTGTGGGGAGGAATGCAGTAGAGGCCTTGAAAGGGGGCTGTGTTTATGACAACAGTTTGCACATGTGGCTTTATTTTTGAAAGCGGTACTTTCCCCCCTCTTGACAGGACTCTGGTAATAAGAGCTGTCTCTCGTGTCCGAGTGTTGGGCAAACAGAGGGCAGAGCTGGCCGAGGCCCCCACAGCCGTGGCCATCACCTTCTTAGCTCTGAGAGTCTGGCTTCTCTGAACCCTGTAATTTCTCGGGGATTGTAGCTCTTCCAGGGACAGTGCCTCTGTGCTGGCTGAGTCAGAGCTGATTAGCGAATCCTCCTGCTTCCATTTCAGGTTGAAAACAACAGGATGAAATTTAATAGGCATAAATGTAAAGTCCCGTATATGGGTTCAAAAAAAAAATCAACTTCACAGGCACAGGATGAGGAGGCTTCATTTGAACAGCGAGCAAGAAAGTGACCCTCGAATTTACCTGACAATCATTCTGTGTGCCAGCAGTTGGCCATCACTGAAAGAAAGTAACACAGGCTTGCTGAACAAGGATCATGTCTAAAAGGAGAAAGATGGGGTTGTTACTGTTAATAATTCATAATAATAGCTAGGTGCTTTACATGCATTATCATTCCGTCCTTAAGTCATCCTTTGAGGTAGGTAGGTCAGAGGATCCTCCTTTTTCACAAGAGGAAACCCAGGCTTGAGAGGTTAAGTTACTTGTTCAGTGTCACACTGCAAGAAAGTGGCAGAACCAGCTGGAACCCAGAGCCTGTGCTATCTAGAGTGAACCGACGGGTCAGTAGATGGTGGAGATTCTGAATGAAGAAATGCTGAAGGAAATAATGGCGTTTAGCTTGAAGGCAGTTTTAATAATGTCTGACTTTTATATAGTTCTTACTGTCCGCAAGGTCCCATTCTAAACAGTTTGTATATGTCAACTCCATTATTATCTCTTTTACAGATGAGGAAACTGAGGCACAGAGAGGTTAAGTAAGTTGCCCAAGATGATACAGTTTGTAAATGGCAAACCTGGGATTCAAACCCAGATTCTATGGCTTGGAGTTAATTTATAGACCATGCAGCTTTGAAGAGAATAAGACTGGTTGGGGTGGGCAGAGAGCCGACTGTGCTCTTTGTTCTCTGAGGCAGCCTGTCTGCAGGATGGCCGTTGTGTTTGGATCCACAGCAGAACCATGGTCTGTGGATGGATATGTAAATGGGAGAGGCTTTGCTCTCTTAAATCTGGACACCAGGTGGCCGTGGAGTAGTCCCCTTGAGGGGGAGGTAGTGAGCTCCTTGCTGCCCCATGACTGCCCACCCATCAGGGATGCTGCAGAGGTGGGAGGGTAGAGGAGGCCACCTGTGTGGGATATAGGAGGCCCCCAGGGCCCACCCGTGTAGCTGGCTGGCTCCCAGTCCTTTGTTGAAGACAAGCCCAGCTTTCCTGGCACATCCCCCACCCCCAGGCAGTGGTATGTCCCCGTGGACCACTGGAGGGGAAGTGACCGGGTGTCCGCTGGGTCAGCCTGCCCTATTAGGAAGCCCCAGCTCCCAAGCTCTCCAGAACTGCTGACGGAGGCACTGGGAACAATGCTGCGTGGGAGGAGACGTGTGCGTGTGTTTGCTCGCCTCCTGACCTGAGTGCCAGCAATGAAACACTTTATTTGTCCCCTCCGGTCCCCCGCAGGCACTCAGCCTGACTCTGATGCATTTGACTCCTACTTGGGCCTCTGTTCAGCTGCAAGTTTGGCTGCAAGGCTCGGGAGCCAGTCAGTTAGCTCTGGTCCCTCCTGATGCCAGAGCAGTTGGCGGCACCCCTGAGGTTTACATGGCCTCCTCGGGGCTCTTACCAGGGAGCCCTGGGAGCCTGTCACCTCCTTGTCTCAGGTCAGGGAATGGAGGCACAGAGAGGAGAAGCGACTTATTGGGAGCCATACGACCGGCAGATATGGCTGAAGCTGTAATCAGGCCCTGGTGACTTGAAATGGGGGCAAAAGGGCTTTTGAGGTTACCTTGTCCAGGCCCTTCATTTTACAGATGAGGAAATAAGGTCCATATATGCAGCTTGACCCGGCCAAGGCATCTCAGGTTGTCAGTGGCAGAGCCAGGACTAGAACCTGGGTCTCCTGGCTCCAAATTCTGTGTCTTGCCCACTCTGTAGCCCCCTCCTCCACTTTTGGTTTCCTTGCATCTCATTTCTACTGCAGCTTCTGCAGGGCTGATGTGGTGACTGACTGCTGTGATGCCTGCCTTGGCTGCCAGCGTCTGATTATCCCAGTTGTTACTTCCTTTGCCTCCCAAGGCTAGTAGCCACAGCTGTGTTGAAGGAACTTAGTTGAGTGGAAGGAGCATGGACTTAGCTAGGCAGCTTTGGGATCCAATCCTAGCTTTTCTGTGTGTGAGCCATGTGACCCTGGACAAGTCACTGAACCTTTCTGGGCCCTGGGAGATAAGATGATTTTGGACTAGATAACCTCCAGTGACCTTTGCAGCCCTGCAAGTCTGTGAGTGGTGATTTCCATGCAAGTGTGTAAGACCCACGTGGACCTATGGTTGGAGGCTCTTGGAAAGGGCAGGTGGCCTGGACTGGCATGAAAGACCTGCGTTAGGAGAAACAGGACTGTTACCTTGGCTTTGGGCGGTGGCTGGTGATTGGGGCAGGGGACCCCCCACCATTCCCAGCCCCTTCTCTGCCACCACTTCTTCCTTTGCACCCATGCTATGTGCACAGACACTGCTTGTCCTTGGTGGCGACCATCCAGGGTAGAAAGGTTGCTGGTGGAAGGTTGGCCCGCTGATTGGCATGGCCTTGCATGCAGGAATGATAGCCAGGCACAGGCAGCCACTAAATCTTGCAACCTCTACCCTGGATTGGATGCTGCTGGATTTTGTCATGGGAGGAACTCAAGCCCTATTATTAGGCCTGAGAGACCCCCACTCCACGTGAAATCACAGGTGTGGGGTGGAGGGAAGGGTGTCAGAGCAAAACCAGAAGTCTTTGGCCTTTTGTCACTGTGCTCAGTCTTGCATTCACATTGGCTGTTTATATGGTTTTCATTCTTTGGTTTTTGCCTTGGCTGTGAAGTTATACTATTTTCTGAACTAATCCCGTTTCATGTAACCTGAACCCAAGTATCTGGACATGAAGGGTAAGCTTTTCTCCTCTTCCTTAACAAAGGCTATCCTACACTGTAGCATCTGGAAATGATTCGGCATCTGGTTTAAGTATGTGTGCGTGCATGCATACACTTCTGTAATCTCACATGCCCTTATCCAGATAATACGCCTTTGTCCCTCCAACCAGGCAAAGACCTGTGTTTCTTTCCATATAGATGACTTTACACGTGGGCCTGTTATATTGGGACATAAGTTTATGTGCATACACATGTATAAACCTTTATTTCTACTTGGAATGAGGATATTTTCAAGGCCTTGATGTATAGAAAAGCATTTGCATTGATGGATGTTGATGTAGTTTTCTTTGCCAAGTTTAATAAACCATTTAACAATGTCTTCAGTGACTGTAATTAGCTATTTCCTCTTTATTCCCAGGCTCTGCCTTAACAGGCATCCGAGGACCCCAGTGTGTCGATCTCCCACCCAGAGCTGGTGTTCTGGAGTGGCCACACAGTTCGAGGTGGCCTGTATTGGCCATCTGTTAATAGTGTCTCTTTGCCTCCTGGTGTTGGCGTGTGTGAGAGCCTGTCCTGGGAGATTACAGGGCTGGTTCTGTCCTTCAGGTTTAGGCTTGGGAAGGACTCTTCAGAGGTGGAGCTGTTGGTAATATTGAGATTTGGGCTGTGTCAGCAGATAGAATCTGTGTTCTCACCTTAGGGGTGACAGGCGTGAGCTCTGAGTTCCTCTGTTCAGTCTGGTAGGGAATGGCCGGGGAAGGTGAGTGAGATGACTGATGGTGGTGGAGAGGGACCCTCGTGAACAGGGGGTCGCCCTTGCTCTCTTTTGGTCCTGAGACTTCTGGTTGGCTGATTTATAGTAACATCCTAGAGTCCATACCAGGAAGAATTTGGTAACTACAGGGTGAATAAAACAGAGGAACCGACGACCTTGGAGGAGGCTGGGCTGCATGATCCCTGGGACATATCATTATAACTTCTCTCTGAACTGCAGGGTAAGGTGGGGTTGATAACACCTCCCTCAGGGTCACTACCAGTTCTTTCACCTGGCACCAGTGCTCCTTGGGGTAGTCCTCTGTCCTGGAGGTGGCACTTAACGTTTATTGATTTCTGCTTTTTTCTGTTGACAGTGGAGTTGGGCCCAGATCTCCCTCTGTCTCAGGTCTGATGGAGAGCCCAGCGATGAGAGCCCTCGAGAGCAGTTTCCTATAAGTTTCAGGCATGTGCTCTTTGCTTTGGGGGCTATGTGTGTGGAATTGGTGCAGAGGAGAGAGGGAGAGATGGAGAGAGAGAGAATGAATTTGGGACCATATAATATCTAAACCGGATGCCTTATAACCAGACCATATTATGCATCAGTGTACTCAGGCCACAGGTGTAGACCTGGATTGTTTGGGGTGTACAGTCCCCTATTGTATGTTGAAGCCTCTTCCCCTAGTTTATGATACATTTGGCCAAAATCTATCCAAAAAGCCATCCAGGGTTCCTCGCCCCTGCCCACCCTAGCCCTAGCAGCCTGACTTGAATCGTGAGGTAAGGAGGACAGCCAGCCAGGGCCACCCCTCCCCCGGGCCCAGAGAGAGGTGCAGCTGGGGCAGCTGTTTTGTGTCGAGCATTTGCTGCCATGGCATCCAGATTCCTAAGAAGCTGGGGCTCCCTGCTTGGGATTGCGCCTTGGAACACTTGACGGAGAGCTGGATCCCTAAATTAGGTACGGAAAAATGTCCATTTCTGGTGAATCCTTGTAGAGCCCATGGTTTCCTTGAGGCTTGTTCAGCTCTTCTGTAGCATGAGACCTAGGCTGAGCCCGGGGGCCTAGGTGGGAGGCAGGTCCCTGACAGTGGGCCCCGTGGAGTTGCAAGCCCCAGCCTGGACAGCTGTCCTACTGCCTCTAAAACAGAAGGAGGAGGCCCAGACTCTGTACCATGCAGTAAACCTTGTTCCATAGCAGGCATGCTTCTTGAAAGGGAGAAAGGAAAGGTTTTATCCCTGGTATAAGATGCCTTTAAAAATACACCTTGATTTAAGATTCAGTTTTTTGCAGCATATTTTAAAATGTCAGAAAGATAAATATGCAGCCTTCTTAATGTGTCTGCCTTGAACAGCCTTAAAAAAAAGTCTATCATTCATTCTCAGGGTCGCAGACGTGTTCACCCCTACCCCCACCCTCCTGCCTTCGATGGTGTGTCCATCTCTCTTCCACAAGCAGAGGTTTGGTAGGGAGTGGGGACTAGACTCAAAGTCCCTTTCTTCCAGAAGAAGAGACTGGTAAAGCCATACAGGGGGTTTCCAAAATATTTTGGGGGAACTTTATTGTTTGGCCTGTGAAATAGGCACTGGCTCCTGGCTGTTTTCATCAGGGATCCTTCTTAACTTCTCGTGAAAACCCACCAACCAGAGACGGTCTAAGGAAAGAACATGCACACTCCAGCCCCTGCTCTCTGAGACAGGCAAGCCCAGCTCTCTGATCCAGCATAGTGTGGATGAAGTTGGGCCTGGTGTGACGGGAGCTCCCATACTTTTGCAGTGTCTTTGGCTAGCACTTAATTTTCAAGGTTGGGGGAATGGAAAGGGTTGGGCCGCAGGTGAGCGAGATGCCACTGGAGGGTGAATCAGCCCATGGAGTCTATATCCTGTTGTTATTGTGTGTGGCTTTTATAAAGATACCCAGGCAACCTAGCTGTCGATTTTTCTATGGAATGAATTGGAGGAACCCTAGAGTTTTCCATGATATGAGTGAGGATGTCAAGACATTATTAGGCTACTTGAGGAACTTAGAAATCCCAGTGGGCAAAGCAACCTTCTGCCTGAGGGAGAGCTACCAGGGGAGCTTCTGGTGTGATGGGTAGTCATGCCTAGTCAGGACTGGAATGAACCTGGAGGATTCTCTCCAGGTTAGGCTCCGCCATTATGTAGATGAAGTAATAGAGGCCCAGAGAAGGGCAGTGATTTGGCCAAGGTCGCACAGAAGATCAGCCAAGCCAGAACCAGAGCCCAGCCAGGTATCCTGACCTCTGGTCAGAAGGTTTTTTGTCACTTTTATCTACTGTCTCAGGTGGCTCTCGCTGGTGACTCAGAGGTCCTGATTGTAGCACGTGAACAGAGCTCTACCAGACACCCGGCTCGTGCAGGGCCACCTGCCCTATTCTGGATCTGTGACTTATATCTCTGGGGACTGTCCTTTAGCATTATGGATGTTGCCTGTGCTCATTATTCCCCCGCTGGGTGTGGGGCTCACAGAGTGCAGGAAAAGAGGATGGGAAGCTGGAGGCATCTCCCTGTATGGGGTCTGTGTGGGTGTGAGGTCAGGACGGCTGTGAGTTAGAAGGGGAGACTCGAGCTAGAAGCCCCCATTCTCCTCCCCAGTCTCTCTGGTTGCTCTTCTTCTCCCCCTAAAAACCATTTTAAGGATCATAACATTTATCATGAGCTTTATTATGGGAGACTCTTCTTCATGTTTAAAAATAAACGCTGGCTTAGAGAACTATATTTGGTATATGGAAGTCGTTTACATGTAAATGTGCTTATAGGACAGCTGCTTTATTTAAGATACAGAGTGAGCCCCAGCTTAGAGGGGATGCATGGGGGTGGGGTGCAGAAGGGACCCCCCCAGTCTGCCTTGCTCAGGACAGTTGGGTTGCAACCTTCAGTCCTGTTGAATATGTCGTTTTTTTCCCTGGGGACAATTGCAAAAACAGGATAACTGGTACTTAAAAATTCATAGAAAATGTATCTTATCACAACGTCATAATTGTTATGACTCAGAAAAGTAGAATTGCCTTTCCATTCTGCCTGTCTGCCCTCACTTTTGTTGCCTACCGAGTCCGCAGCAGCAGCTGCAGAATCATAAAAAAGAGAGAGAGGGAGAGAGAGAAAGAAAGAAAGAAAGAAATCCAGGGCAATGCTTTATTTATGTTAACGGCTACATTTGACTTGAAAATTCCATCCCCTGAGCCTTGAGGTCAGCACATTACAGAGTGATTGATGGCTGTCAGGAGTGGGCAGGGCGGCAGATTGCAGAGGGGGAAGTGGACAGATGATGCCATGGCTTTCGGGGGCTTAGCAGAGCCCCGGCCTTGAAAGGAATGCCATGGAAAACAAAAGCAGATGGAGAACTCCGCTTTGGCCTCTGCCTTTTTCTTTCTTCTTTCTTTGCTTTCCCCTCCCTTTTCTGGTGAACATTATTAGGAAGTAGGGGACATCCCACTCCAGCCCACCCCAGAACGGATCTCTTTTGGGTGTGACACTAGGGTAAGATCTTAGAGGGGCTGGGCCCCCACCCCTGAGCGTATGAGTTGTGTTTAGAAACCGCAAGGCTCTTCTTTGTGTTGCCTGTCGGTGAAAACCCCATAGACCACCTCAGGCACCGCCCCCCACCTTCTCCTCAGCCTCACTTCCTAGGTCCAAAAACCAACCGAGAGGACCAACTCTTCTGGCGAATCATCCCACCTGACAATCTCAGCTACTTCGGATTATGTTTCAGAGGGCTTTCTGGCTAATCCTTGTGTATTTTCACTGGTGAATACAAATGCTTTCGGACCCACAGGCCTGTTTACAGATGGGGAGACATGGGAATGATGGAGGAGCTTTGAATTTTAAACATTAGCTAATGAAATTGCAGACGGGGGCACTGAGTGGAACGGCCGGGGTATTCCCATGAAACACTTCTCAGTCACTTGTGAGGGAGAAGCAGGCTAGTCTCTCACTCGTGTGCTCCACAAACACTTAGGGAGTCCCTTCCCAGTACAAAGTAAGAGCTCTGAGTATCCCAGCCTGGTTAAATAGAGAGTAAACACAGACTCAGACAGGCTGGGATTTGGTACTGTGGGCGCAGAGCAACAGCTTGGCTGCTGGAAACCGTTTGCAGGAGGGAGGTGAGCCTGATGCCTCACTGAGTAGTAGGGAAAGGAGCCTGACCTCCCAGCTAAAACAGGGAACGCACTAGGGGGGCATCCCGGGCAGATGCTGGTGGGATGGGCTTGCGGGAGGTGAGGCTGGAGTGCTGTGTCTCCTGTGTTAGAAATAGAATGCCTGTCCCCAGGCACAGGCAGGATGGCGGGTGGCTGGAGTTCGTCATTTCCCCTGCCTCTGCCTCCCCCTCTTATTGCTGCTGCTGTGCAGTTGTGTCAGAGACAGGACTGGCTGTTCATTCATCCGCTAATTGTTTTGATAAGAGACTCTAATTATCCACTGCGATCATCAGATTACCCTGAGCTCCAGGAGGGAGATTTGAGAGTATGAGCTGCCGTTGTAGCCACCAGCAGCACCATCTCCCATGAAAGGGACCCAGCGTTAGCACCTACCCAGTGTGTCTGGTTCCCAGTCATAGTCGCTAAGCCATGTGGGAAGGTGTCACAGGCGGCTGGGGGTGGGCCCTGGAAATCCACCTGAAAGCACAGCCCCTGATGTCAAGCAGGACTTTCCCCTGGATTATCTTTGCCACTGTGTTAAGTCCACAGATAAGAGGTTTGGTTCTAGGGATTTCAAAATAAGGTGAGGAGTGTGGAGAAAGCCAGAGAAGCAGCAGTAATGCCTCTAATGAATGGACATCAGCACTAAAGACATTCAGATGCCTTTTTGGACCGTTTAAGTTCTGTTTACATGTGATTTTGGTATAAAGAGAGCAGTAGGTAAAAACAACAACCAAAAAGGCAGATTATTAAATAATCCAATAATTGAATCCCTAGCAAAGGTAATGGGGAATGATGGCATTGTAATTGATCTAATACAGACTTTTACATCAGTGGGAGCTGCAAAATAAGGGAGCAGCTCATCTTGGGGTAAGCAGTCGTGATTGGATATGTTGCATCTCTAAAGCCTTGGCCCATGGAAAGATGTACAGCATGTGTGACACGCCCCCCCCCCATGTGCCATAATCCCCCGCAGGGCTTGTCAGAGAGGAGGGCTCCACCCTTAGCACCTCTGTCTTCCTTCATTCAGGCAAAGTCTGTAAATCCCAAAGGAACTGGTGAGCCTGGTGATGCTCGAGCTAAAGAATTAGGATTCCATCCTGTCTTCTCCTTGTGAGATCAGAGGCTCTCAGAAGAAAGGGCGGGCTTGGGCTGTGAGGTCTGGCTGGGTTTTGGAGGGGCAGGCAGTGGAGCAGTTGCCCATGTAAAGGTAGGTCCTGGTCCCATGTCTGAGGCCTGGCTTCCACTGATAAATTGGAACCGTGGTAGGTAATATTGAAGCTCCCTTTAACTCTTCTCTCTGCAGTCCCTTTATTCTTGAACCCCCCTTTTTCATATCAGAGCAGAAAGCCAGAGGACTCAAGTTTAGCTCTCCTTGGTTCTCCAGCCCAGGCTGCTTCCACTGTACTCTGTTGCTTCCTAGAAGAGTGGGGCCGGCTTGCTCCCTGGCTCTCTCCCATTGTCTTCACATTTGGGGCTTAGCTAGCTGGGAAGTTTGGCAACATGTCAGGCTGTATATCTTGAAAACCACCCTCCAGAAACGACCTCGTTTAGCAGATTTACCGACGAAGTGGGCCTGCCTGTTCTCGGGGGCCGCCATACTAAATCACACAGGTCCACCGGACTTGGACGCTTTGACGCAGGAGTTTTCAAAAATTTCAGGCAGGATATATCACTGCCCCATTAACTCCCTGTCATTAATCTACTTCCCTTAAAAAACCTGGAGTTTTCCCAAGAGAATTGGCACGTGGTGAAAAACGGACCCATTTGGTAAATTCTGTAAATCAGGCTGGTTTTCTTTCTCCCCAGTGAGCCTGGCCTGCCTGGATCACCTTCGTGATGGAATGCCATGGGGAGTGGAGGGTGGTTAGAGCTTCATGCAGTCTTGAAGGGTTTCAGGGGTGCTTCCCAGGAATGGACATCAGTTTGGAGTGGTTGCTGCTCTTTACCCAGACCTGACCTATGGGGTCACTAAATAAACAGTGTTCTCAGGGGTGGGGATTGAGGCTGTCACCCAGAAGGTGGTCGTTACAGAAACTGCAGCAGGCCCCTTGGTGGCACTGAGGCTGAGCCGGGCTCCTGTTTTGGCTAGGGAATGGGGCCATGCTGTATAGAAGGGGCAGACTCCTGTTTCTTCCTTGATTGCTGAAGGGGGATTTTGTTGTGATGGGGCTTTTGTCCATGCCCCAAAACCCATTGACAGGGTCCATCCATGCTTCTGGTTTTGATGACCAGACGTTTTCTCCTTTTGGAAGAAGATGGTGTCCATGAGCTGGGGTTTTGGAGCTCACAGAGCTTAGGAATTCAGAGACATTTGAAAAAGAAAAGATGTGATTTGGAAGTGTGGGGGCCTAGGATGAACAAAAGGAAGAACAGGAAGGAATAGCTACGGTCTCCAAGAAACAAGTCTGCTGTCTCCCTACCTCTGTAAAATGAGGATATAGCATACTCTGCAAGCATGCTGGAGGATTAAATGAGTTAATTTTTGGAAATGATTAGGATAATTCCAGGTGCAGTGCCAGCTTTCTATAAGTGATACTCAGTAAATCTTATGGTGGAGGATACATGGGCATATCTACTCGTTCATTTCATTGAGGCGGGCCCAGGCTAACCTGAAGGAGGAAGACTCTCTTTTTTGCTGGTTCTTCATCGCCCTCCGCCTAGCCTTTGCGGCCTTTCTTTGCGGGTAGAGGCAGAGTTGCACCCAGAGTAGGAAAGTCTCTGTAGGTCAGGGTCTTCCTCTGCTCCAGTCCTTTTCACTTCTAGAACTGGTGAGGATTCTGTGAATTCAACACATATCTCAGCTGTCACTGGAATCCAGCCTTCTGGAATTGAAGACCACACCCCCAAGCAAGCCTTCTCCCTAGCTCTGCTTGCCCCAGGCAGATAGCATGGCAGGCGAGGCCAGGAGCAGTTCTTTCCTGCCTGTTGGGACAGGGTCTGGCAAGCAGGCTGGGACAGGAGGCTGGAGCACCACCTTCTCCAGGGAAGATGAGGAGCCTCATTTTAACAGGATACCTTGGCATCCTGCCCTGCTGGAGGAACTGGTTTCAGGGGCCTGACTCCCTGTTCCACCTGCTGGAGGGGTTCTGGGGGCTGGAGGTATTGCTCTTGTCTGTGTTTTCCCAGAGTAGTTTACCTTTTTCTCCTCTTAGCAAAAGTACCTGTTATCTATGCATCTCCTGGCCTTTCACAAAGCTAATTAAGCCCTAAAGGCAGAGTTTGGGGCTTAGAATTTTTTTCTTTCCCAACTGAGGTGTAGTTTTAGGTGCTCTGGGGCTTAATTGACTTGCTCAAGGGGTGACCACTGGTTCTGGGGGCTGGGAGGGTGGAGAGTGAGGACCCCAGACCTCTTTCCTCTTAACCTCTCTGCCCTCTCACCCTCCAAGTCATTATTTATCATTAATGTCCCAAAAGATGGAGATCTTGTCTGTTTTTATTCCCATTGCCCCAGTAAAGTACCTTGTTGTATAGTTACGGAGGAAACCAGCAATTATACGGGATGCCTGCCCTGTGAGAGGTGCTATATTAGACTTTCAGAGCTACCCGATGATGCCAGTTGACATAACACTGGAGGCATATAGTGGGTTGTTGGTTTTGCCTGAACCTGGCTTAGTTAACTGGGGTGCTAAGGTTGGGGAGAGGGGAAGATAGCCGACTTGTTTTTGGAGACCTTATTATTCCTTCTTATTCTTCCTTATGCCCATCCTAGGAGGAAGGGCCTTGTCTTCTTGCATCTCTTTAGTGCACATTGTGTTATCCTGTATGACTTGGCTTGGCCCTTATCTTTTAGTACTTGGAGGTATCATCTTGAATTTATATGCCAGATGCGTTATGAGGTGGTGGTGGTGATAAGAACAAGGTACATTGTGGTTCCTTGAGGGGCTTGCCTTCCAGTCTATGGGTAGCAGCTCGGGGTGGGCACAGATCAGAGAAAGCTGGCCATTGTCCATGCTGGTGGCTGTTGGTCACAGCTGCTCATGAACATATACCTCAACTCACTGAATCAGGTCACAGCTGCTCATGCACATACACCTCAACTCACTGAATCATTCTGCTTCCCCACACCACAAAACTTCACATGCAGAGCTGTAGCAGACCTCAAACCCATGAGATTCTCATCAACACTGCTTACCACCACCCCCTTATTGTTTAAAACCTGTTGCCCGGTCTACCTGTCCCAGCAGCCAGCCAGGGACGGGAGGGATAGCAGACCAGACCAGACCAGACCAGACTCTTATATAGCGATTTCGTTAACCATGCGTTGGGAAGGCTGAATGAAACCAGGGCCATGGCTTTGTCTCTCTCACTTCCCCACTGTGGCTGACAGGGAGACCTACTAACTTTCTAGTCCTGAAACTTTGGAAGGGGCAGGATAGAGCAGTTCGCATTCCATTTTCCCAGCCCCTTTCCCAGCCAGCTTTCTGTTTTTATCTCCAAGCAACCACGCAATGCATAACACATTATGACTTTACTCTCTTCCTCGCTTACCCTACCTCCCTACCCTCTTACTTTATAAGCCAAAGGGCTTAGGCCCCCTTGCCCTCCACTATGGGAGATATGCCATCCAATTTTATCCTGGTGGTCTTTAGCTCCCTTTAACTCATTCTGCCCTTAATGATCCAAACAGCACATAGTAGACATTCAAGTATGTTTGAATGAGTGAATGATCTACCATCTTCGGGGGTTTACTTTGTGCAAGTCAACATGCCGAAGCTGTATACACAATTACACTTGATTTGCATGGCAGTTCTCTGGGTTTAGCATTGATTCCACCTTTCACAAGAGGAGAAAGTCGGAGCTCGGGTAGGTGCAGGCCTTCTAAGGCCCCTGGCCTAAGAGCTGCGCTACTTGTTTGTGCAGATTTCATCCAGAAGAGCCTCTGCAGCATTGGTGAAATATTTAGGTAATGCTGTGACAGCTTTCAAGGTGGTAGTAGGGTGTGGCGAAAGGGACCCTGGACCGAAGCCAGGGTTGGACACCGTCCAGCCACTTGACTTTAGGAAAGTGATGGCTCTACTCAGGCCCTGTTTCCTCATCTGGAAACTGGGAGCATTGTGATGAATGGAAGCGCTGCCACAGTTCTCTCTCAGAAATGCCAATCTGGCCATGCATGCCAGTATCTGTACATCTCGAGGAGTCTCTTCTCTTCTTCAAGATGAAGCCCAAGCTCCCCAGCCTTCAAGGCCCTGCAGGCTCAGTGTCTTTGCCCTTGGCATTTCTCACCTCTCAGCATGAGCAGAAGGCTCCTTGCAGACCCCTCCACCCTGGCGCTTAATGCTCCTTTTGCTTTCTCAGGACAAGTTTCCCATTACAGTTGGGCTCCAGGTTCTTTCCTGCATCCTCAAGGCAGAGTAAACTGCTACCCTTTTGTACCCCCATTCAGTCGTTCATTCCACAAATTCATTGGATACCTCCTGTATGCCAGTCACAGTGCTAATTGCTAGAGTTTCCAAGACAGCCTCTGGAGCTTACCTCTGTGGATTGAAGTTATTTATCTGTCTCCCCCACCCAATTTCCTTGATGTCAAGGGCCTGTCTCTGTGTCTCTGCCGCAGGTTCCTAAAACTTGGATGATGCTCAAAACCTGAGTGACTGCCCAGCAATGCTGGTATTCACTTAAAATCTGTTTGGTGTAACTAACCATTGTCTGCCTTCTTTAAAGCCAAGCCTCTCCCCTACTTGGTTGTTTTTCTTTTTCTGTTTTTTTGGGGGGTGGGGGTGGTGCACAGAGTCCACGTTTCTCATCTCAGAATTTGGCTTTTCTTCTTCATAACTTTATTTGGTGATCTTCCCCGCTGAAAGTCATTATTAGTATTTGTGTCACAGCCTCCTGCTCCCCCTAAGCCCCTGGAGGTCAGGGGTGCATCTGATTTACTTCTGAAGTCCTGCTTCCTCCCACCTGCCTGTTGTGAAGGTGGTACCAGGTACATAGTGTGAGTGTGTGGGTAATGGCAACAGGCAGCCTCCCATTGTGCATTTCAGAGGGGTCTGGGAGCTGAGAGAGCCCCCCCGCCCCACCCCCTCCCGTCAGAACCTGAAATATTGTGAAGTCTGTCCAGTCAGTGAGTCTGAATCCGGTCTCCCCAGCTCTAGTCCTGTGTGGTTGCTCATTCCTTAGGCCTCCCAGACCACCTGCCTCCTTCAAAGAGAAGGAGCCAACAAAAGAACAATAAAAATACCGGAAACACCATGTCTTAGCTGCTTTTCTTTCTTTTTCTTTCTTTCTTCAGGTCCCTTTTTTACAACCTAATAAATTGATGCAGAACCCGCTTTTGGCCATTTTTCCTGGAGGTGGTCATTGTGTCTATGGAAAGCTGGCGCCTGCCTGGAGGGTTGATCGTTAACAAATTCAGGGAGGGCTGGATGGTGAAGGGAGTAACACCGAGAGTGGGCTCTCACTGGGAGTAGGGGGGTGGCAAGGACCTTCCCAGCTATTGGGCTGAAAGTGATAGTAAGTAAATTACAAGGTTCAGCAAGACACTAAGCCATGAGGCGGCGCCTCCTCGCAGGAGAACCCCTGTCTGGTGTTGCTACTGCTTCCTGTGTGTTTGGAAGTTTCCCGCATTAGAGGAAAATCCTTGGGGGTTCCCCTTACCCTCTTCAGCTTCCCTTCCTTCCAACAAAAGCACATGTCTGAGCACCTACAAAGTGCCAGGTGTAGATCTGGCTGGGAGCTACAGAGATGGTTACAGTCCTGTTCCTACAGGAGCTTTTGACGAGTTGCTGCGTAGAGAGACGTGAGCCCTAGCTCTGATCTAGTTCTGTGACCTGGGCTCAAGTCCAGCTCATCACTTAGGAGCTGTGTGAGAAAGAAGTCGGCTTATCTCTGAGCCTCAGTCCCACCTGGAGGTTGGGGATGAAGCCCTCACTTCTCTGGGTTGTTAATAAAGGAGTAAAAAGAATGCACGTAAAGAACCACTTGGCACAGACTTGACGCTCAGTAATGATTGGTTCCCTTCCTTTCTCTGTTAAGTGTGATCTGTAGCAGTCAGTGTCGTGTAGAGAGCCTTGAACACTTAAGGTTTCAGCTAAATAAAGAATTGTAGCTTTTCCAGGCCTCAATTTGCTTATCTATAAAATGGAAACACTGACCCATTAAGTTACTGAGGGGAGAAAATTAACTCATAGGGAGGATGGTATGTGGTATATCTTGGGACAGAACAGCCTTCTCTCTCCCATCATTCCTTCATTAAGTTTTAAGGATATTTTAACTGGTGTAGGTCAGTCTAGAAAATATTTGCAGTGGGAGAGCAGAGCAGCGGGAAAGATTTCTGGCGTGGGGTAAGCGATCTGGAGAGGCTTTGGGAGTTGGTGCCAGCTCCTTCATCTGAAGGAGACCTGCGGAGAGAAGGCTGGAGATACCATCCTTCCCCAGCAGTCCTGTTCCTTTAAGTCTGGGCTGTCAGCCTCTCCACCAGGAGGTGAGACTCTGCAGAGAGCTGCTTTGGGAAGCTCGATTCTCCCCCTCCCCCAAACTCGGGGTGGGGGGTGTGAAGATGCGCTGGTGTAACTATAGCTTGGTGTTTGGTGTCTGTGAGAAAAGCAGAACTGGCTCAAGCTGCTTTCTCAGTTAAGGGGATTTAAGAAGAAAAAAATTTAATCCAACCCTGGTGATCAATTTGACACCTTCCCTTTGAGCCCCAGATGGCTGATTGGGGCGGAAAGTTGGCCACTGCTGCTGTTGGGGAATGGAACGGTGCATCTATCTCTGTATATTGAAAATTATGGCTCTATGTGCGTGCACACTATATATAAAGCCTGTCTGCCTGGTTTGGTTTTTTGGAGGGTATTTAAGCATTCCCAGAAGGTTCCTGTTGGTTAAATGTCATTCTTGGAGGTGTCATGTTAACAGGGCTTGAAACCAGGTTTGTCTGCTGTGGTTCAGTCTTCCTCTACCTCTTCTCCCCTTGCTTAAGTCCCAGGCCTGGAGATGAGGTGGATGGCTCAAAGGAAGATGGAGATCCAAGCATCACTCTACCTTAAGCATGCATCCTCCTACCTTAAGTATGGCCACCCTTGTCTCTTAAAGGGGAAAGTTTAGAAAGTGAAAGGAAAACACTCTACCATAATCCTTCTAGATTTGGACAAAATGCTGCTTGGGTCTGTACTTGTGTTTGTGGTCTGCTGTTTTTTCTTTTGATAAGCATATTTCCAGTTATTCCTAATTATCCTTACTAGCTAATAGATTTTATTTAACCATTCCTCTATTACTGCATCTTCCTTCCTGTCCTCCCCATCCCTGCCCCACCATTGTACATAACACTGTAGTGAACATCTTTGCATTTCATTTTGGATGATTTCCTTGGAATTAATTCCTAGACATGAAATTACTAGGTCAGGAAGTATGAACCTTTCCTTTCAAGATCCTTGAGTCATTTTGCCAAATTATTTTCAAAAGGATCGTCTTGATTTATACTGATGCTGGAATAGATAAATGAGTATTCTATATTTGCACCAGGGATTATAAAACAAGTTTTTTAAGGAAGCTCTTTTTTATGTTGTAGCTAAAAAATGTTATAACTCTGATGTTTCTGCCTTTTGTACCAACCACCAAGTCCAACTGCTGTGTGCTTCTTGAAGTGCCAAGTGGAGCATAGTGAGTCCTTTCTGTTTCCTGACTCTTGGGGACTCACAGCTGCCCGAGAGAGGACAGATGGGTGACTGTTAGGAACAAAGGTAGACTGGGTATGACCTCGTGCTACTGTGTGCAGTATGAGCTACATGTGCTCCTAGAGGTTAAGGAAAGGAAGTCATGTGGCCTAGAGAGCCTTGGCCTTGAAGAATGGGCACACCTGGTGCGTGCTTGGCAAAGAAAGGCTCTGGTTGTACCCTGATTCATCATTTTGTTCAACAATGTTTATGGGGCCTCCTGGGCACCAGACTCAGTGGGGATAGGGAGATGGATAAGAGCCAGCAGTCTCTCCAGGCAGACAGAATCACACACAGGGAATTTCTATATGATGTGACAGATGGCTGGAGAGGGTGCCATGGATGATCAAGGCCACAGTGACAAGCTCTGCCGTTTTTTTGTTCTTAGGATTTTCAACTCCCTTCTCCCTTTCCTGTTCATCAGGGGCTTCCCTTACTAGCAAGGTTAGGCAAATCAACAAGTCTCCCCTCTTTGTCCAGTGCTCATACCAAGGTGGCTTTGGACTTCATGGAGTTTCCATGCTAGGAAGGGACATTGGAAGCCAGCACCCCCGTCTTTACTGGGGTACAGCCAGTGTGATTGGGTGCTTACTACCTAACTAGGCAGCTTATACCATAGAGTGAGCCCTTTGAAGTCCTAAAGAAATATTTGAAGTCATAGAACATTTTTCATTTTTCCTGGCGAGTAGTGTTAGGTATTGGGCCCAGCTTCCCATCCATTTAACAACCTACTTAACATCTTTTTTTTTTTTTTTGGAACTACATGTGCCAGGTGGAGGATACTCTGCTGCCCTGCCAATGTTGGTGAACCTGCAGCTAGTTAGGTCTGGGTACAGCTTTCAGGCCACTGCTCCTTGTCACATTGTGTCATGTAGAAAAGTTCTTATGCGCCTCTCCTTGAGGGTCTGTGAAGCAGGGAAATCCTTTAGTGTTCCTGTTTCTCCAAAGAGTTTGTACTACATGGTAGGTCCTCAAAAGTGCTTCTTGGGATGTGTCATACACACTTGGTTGGTGTGGTTTGTCATTGTGTGGTCACCTTCCCCCACCCCTGGCAGAGAACCAAGTAATCCTGTCTCCCCTTGGGGACTGGGTCTAGAGTTACATGTTGGGGGCAGGTGCCCTTTGTGAGAGCATGGGAAGAGCCTTAGGATAGGAAGGGAAACCCAGGTGCTGGTCCCAACTCTGCTACTTATTAACTAGCTGGTGAGGCCCCTCCAGGCCCCCGTTTTCCATTTTAACTGCTCTTATACTTTCTAGGCCTGAAAAGTTAAAATCCCAGGGTTAAGCACCCGCTGAAGACCTCTGCACAGAGATGATGGGCAGCCTGTAGCCGTGGTGGGGTGGGGCACTTCGGGCCCCAGCACTTTGTGCAAGACCCTGCGTGCTGACCCCGGGGAACTTGACTGTTGATGTCACATAACAGGCACACAGCTGGCTGTGATGTGGTCAGGTCATCTTTCCTTCCCCCCAAGTTCCTGGCTAGAGAGCAGGGAAGCCCCAAGGTAGAAGAGAAAGCGGAAGCCCCAGACTCTGCCCGGGAGAAGGGTGGATCGTAGAATTGTGCTGCCAGCTGCCTTTCATTGTCTGGCGTGCAGTGGCTGTAGTCCCCTCCCCCAGTCCTCCTTTTGAGAATAAACATATCAACAGGATTGATTACCTGATTGGTCCCTGGGCAGCTGGCTCTGGCCTGCATCTGGAGCTGATTTCTCCGCTGTCACACACCCATTGTCTTGAATTGTTCACTTCCACAAATCAGAGGTTGGCTTCACTGCCCTAACCCTACCACGACCCCCAGATGCTTGTTTGTCGGTCGAATGAACACTTCCTGCTCAATGAAAAAAAAGAAAGCCTGAAGCACACGTGGGCAGCCCTCGAGTCCCCTGCCGGCTCTCATGCAGACAGGATGTTCCCATTCCAGCCCCTCCCTGGCCTCCCGCCCTGGGCCTGCCTTTCCGAAGTGGATTTAAAGTGGAGGAGACATTTCCAGGAAGCTGGACTGATCACCCCCACCAGAGGGGGAACATGGTGGGGAGGAGACACCCAGGGATTTCAACTGGCTGCTGTCCTGTGGCCTCTTCCTCCCAGGTGGTAGTAGCAGGTCCTGGGCCCTGGCTTGGGGGTTGGTCTGGTCTAAACACAGGCTCAGGACCTATGACAAGATGAGATGGCCTTAAGAGCCTTAAGAGCATGAGAGGGTTGTGTTTTTCTTTTGGACCCACAGTGGGGGCTGTGAGGAGTGATCTGGAGCGTGTTCTCCGGTGCTCTGTGAAATCCTGCCTGTTTTTCAAGACTCATCGTGAGCTACACCCTCCTTGTGAAAGGAAGCCCTCTCTGACCACTTGCCCCTAACAATCTCCCTTTCCTTTGAAATACTACAAAGTTGAAAGCTGGTGCTGCACGCTGGAACGCTTTTTCCTGTGGGCTGCTGCTTTGTTGCACAAGAATGAGAAAGGCCAATGGGCCAGTGAATGCTGCGGAGAGGCAGTTGTTTTTAGGCTAAGACATGTATATGGGAGCCTCCTCCAGCCGTGGGGTTCACTGGGCAGGGAGGTGGCTATAGACGTAAGTCCCCACAACTGTGGACCGGGGGACACGACACTGAGCTTACTTTGGGTAGAGTAATACAAGGACTGTTTTCTATGTCACCTTCTTGCTTTATTAAAGCGAGGATAATTCGGCTCTTCTCCAGCTGAAGACCTTAGAAATCGGATCCCCTGTTAGGCACAGGGCATGGGAGGGACAGAAGGGCTACTCGTTCAGGTTAGTTGGGCTGCTTTCTGAGCCTATTAGCTTGCAGCTGCATCTGAGCAATGGTGGCAGCGGTGGCGGTAACAGGGCCATAGTTGCCTGACCCTGGTGGGCTGCTTGTCCAGATTCTTCGCTCCTGATGAGGCAGACTCAATTTGGGGATCATGTTGGTATGGTCCTTTAGAGTTCCTTCAGAGTTTCCCAAGCCCTTTTACCTGCACTCTCCTCGTCAGCCTCACAAGAGTTCTGAGAATCTGCAGGATGCTTGTCTTCTCTTGGCCCCGGAAGTCCCCCAGGGCCTGGAAATCTATAGGGGTTGGAGCCGGCTTTGATGTCAAGGTTCCCCATACCACCTCGCTGCTTTCTGGCTTTTGTTCAGAAGCAGAGCGCTCACACCTTGGCCCTTCCCGTGAGTATTTTCAGCTGTTGGCCTTAAGCCTACAAGGACCATGGTCCTCAAAGCTGTTGATGGGTTTCTTCCTCAAGCCCAGGCTGCCCAGGGCCAGACCATATCTCTGCTGCCCTCTTCTGGGATGGCCCGCTCTTATCCCATGCCTTTCCGCACCTTGCTTTTTCATCAAAGACTTGGCCATGGCAGGAGCAGAATACGTCACTGGTGGGTGTCAGTGGAATAGACTCAAGCCCATGTGCTTGGAAGTCATCAAACTGCAGCTATCTTATTGCTCATGACCCCTGAGAGATGAGGGTGGGGACCTGTGCTCCTTCCAGGTGCCGTTAGCTCTCAGTGCAGAGAGTGGTGGATTTGACCCCACAGAGGACCCAGATTCACAGGCAGGCAGGCTCACTCTTACCTTCTGCTCACTTTAGTTCTTATAAAGTGGAGTTGTTCCCCAGCCTGTCACTTACGTTGTAGGCATTTCATTTGTTTGACAGACTAGCCAGTGAAATACTTTAAGCGGGAACTCCTCTCATCCCAGGAGCAGAAGAAACTGAGTCGGAACCCTGGGCCTTCTGACTTCATCCCGAGATTCTGCCCAGCCCCGCTTTTCCACTTAGCTCTTGGTCTCCCCATGGTCTGGGCTAGTACTTTGCAGATTGCATCAGGGAACCACTTACCCCGATTAAAACAGCTGGGGTGGGGTGGGAGGAAATGGGCTGGGTGTGCTGGGAATGTTTTAGCTAATGCAGGGAATGCTTTTTAAAAGGCAGGTAGAAAACTTTTTTCTCTTTGTAGATCAATTAAAGACCCTCCTTAAAATTAACCCCTGGAAGGTGTGTCAGCAGATTCTCTTTTCTGTGTATAGCCAACTTTGTGCACCACCACCACCACCACCCTCTGAACCCCCAGAAAAGAAATACTTGTAATGCGTTTAGAAATTTCTGTGAAAGGTGACCAAGTGTTTTTTAAAAGAGCTCCCTCTCTGTGATAAATGCCAGGTAGCGACTGAGCCTGCAGGCCTATGGGCCCCTGGGAGAGAGAAAAAAGCCTGGCTGAACATTGAAGAGCCACCCCAGAGAGGGTGGGAGGCTGGCTATGCCTTCCTGAGGCCGCTGCAGCCTGCTGGCAGCAGCAGGCACGAAGACGGGCATCTTGTCAGAGCCGGGCAGATGGCGTTCACCTGCTCGGGACACGCTCCCTGGTGCTGGGGCCCTTGGAGTTGTGGGGATAATAACGGACAGCTGCCAGCTCTGGGACCGAGATCTGCTGGCTTTCAAAGGCTTGGAAGTGTGCAGGGAGAAGGAGCCAGCCTAGGGCCTCCCCACCCGCGGCAGCTCGCCTTTTGTTTTGAGATTTGTGCCCCCCCACCCCCCTCCCTCCCGGCATCAACATCTGAGCAACAAGAGCAGTTTAATAGAGGACAGTTCTGTTTTGGAAACGACAAGAAAGCGCCTTGTCGAGTGTGACCTGGCCTCTCCTTTGTCCAGCCTTCCCCCGCTTTGTGTGCGCCTGCAATGGGTTTTGTTCTAAGGGGCAAAGGAGTTGGACATGGATTTGGTGTGTTCCTGGGGTTTTCTTTCTTTCTCCTTTTTTTGGCAGCAGCTAAAGCTCTTGGTTATTTCTGAGCACCAGGCATTTGAGGAGTGAGGGATTTTCAGGACCACTCCAGGGTCTTTGAGTTACCGTGTGGTGTCAGGAACAGTAAGTGGCAATGAAGCCAACTTTCTTGCTGCCTGGCGTTTTCTCAGTTCGTTGGATACATGTGTAAGGGACAAATAATTTCTCCTAGTGCAGCGGGCCTCGAATCCTAATAGGAGCGTTACCCCCAATATCAGTCGAATGCAAGGCTGGCTGTTTTGAGCACCAGTTTCCTTTCTCTCCTTTTGCTGTGCAGAGATGGGACGCTGATGTTCGCTTCATGATCTGTTTACATCGTGACGAAAGTCAACAAGGGCCACTGTTGACTTGATCTAGCTTGTCTCAGTAGCGTTGACTCTCATTAGGCTACTTGCAGAATTGTGTATTTGGTGGGGTTGTGGCTCAGTTTGATGGAGTCTGATAGAAATTTTATAATCTCTCTCAAGGCAGAGCTCATGCTTTACTCTTTTGGGCCAACACCGGAAGGCAGTTTTGCCAAGCATATGAGTGGTGTTAATAAGAGGCGGGAAGATTAGGAAACCACTTGATAATCCTACTGCTTGAAATCTGCATGTTTTCTTACATGCACTGGGTGCACCACTGACAAATGGGCCCTGTTCAGTCACTAAAGCTATATTCTGTGTCTGTCTCATATAGTTCATCAAAGGTGCATTACAACTTTGTTATGCCGCTAAGTCAGACCAGCTTTTCTTCTCCTACCCCAGATTACTTCCCATCAGTGAGATTTTTCTTGTATGAACCACTGATAGAGATTGCCTTTACTTAGATATCCTTAATTTTCAGAGCTGACCTAGGAATGAGTCCCTGGCCCCCCTGATTGGTGGCTTGTCCTACTCTTCTTTGTTATTTTAATTATTGATGAGTAGCTTTCATAGGTGGGGGGAGATATACTTTAAAACATTACATAATTTATTCTGCAAACACTAAGGGATTCAAAGATAGATTAAAAGACAGGGTCTCTTGACCTCGAAGAGCATTGCCGAGTAAAGCCAGACAAAGCACTGAACACAGGACAGTGGTGTATGTTCCTTGCAGGTCCCAGGTCAGGATAAGTCGGGCACAGAGGAGAAAGAAGAGTTGGTTCTCTAGGGTCAGGGGGAATGTGGGGTGGGTATAAAAATTGGTGGAGAAGGTGAGGCTATAGCTGGTTTGGGAGCGGAGAGCGGGTGTTTGCTGGGCAGCCAGGATGGTGGAGAAGCTTTTTCCTTCAAAGGAGGCATTGTGTAGGATCAGAAGAGCGGAAAGAGGAGAATGTGATGGGAGCATAGCGTGTCCCAACGTAGCAGAGCCTTGGTGGCCTATTGACTGAAGCTTGGGCTTCATTCATACTGGGGACTCTGGGGACAGGAAATGGGTGGAATCCTATTTGAGTCTTCACTGTTTTCCACCATTAGAATCCTGAGGTTGAGTGTCAAGGTAAGTGACAGCAGTGGGCCCCAGTGGAAAAGGCTGCAACTGTCTTTGAAAGATCCTGGCGTCGGGCAGACATCAGCTTTGCCACCTACCGCTGTATGACCCTCTGTAATGTAAGCCTCAGTTTCCTGCTTTGTGAAATGGATCTTATAAAGTATGTATGTCTTGGTTGGTGTGATGGTAGATAAAGAGAATTGATCACAATAAGTGCTCAGCACACAGAAGCACCAAATAAGTGTATATTATTTTTATTTTTATTTTATAATGGTACTACCAGTAATAGTTCCTAAGAAATGTCAGGGTGCTGGCACTCAACTCAGCCAGCATCTTTCCTATTCATCCCAGGGATAATCCAGGTAAGGGGTGAACATGGCATCAGATGAGGCTGCACTATGGTTGCGGCGTTTTACCTCTGTCACACAGTCTGGTTTCGAATAACTTGATGTTTGCTGATAATGAGCCTGGTGTCCTGGCCTGAAACTCTATGCCTGTTAGGACCTGTAGCTTTCCCCCTGTCCTCCAGTGGATGTGCTTTGTGGCACATGGCTGACACCAGCCTGGGGCTTATCACACCAAGGTGTGCATGATTGCATTCCTCCCATTCTTTCCCTTAGCAGGTGTGGGATCTCTGCTCTCTCTCTCCTTGGGAAGGCTCCCCTGGGTTCTGTGTAAGCAAGAGTTGGTCCTGTGCTGGGGGTGCTGACAGTCCAGGAGGAGGAATAAAAAAGGAACTCAGGAGCAGCCAGCCCAGATAGAAGGGTGTCAGGAGTTGGGGGCAGGGTGGGAGTGGGCAACACATTCGAGTAGGGGAATCTGGGAAGGGCTACTGAGGAATGTGGCATTTTTAAGGGACCTTGAAGGTTAAAGTGTTTGCACAAATGAGGAAGAGTGGGAGGGTATCTTGGTGGACGATAGAATAGATGGAACATCAGAAACACCTAGCAGGTAAGGGTAACTGGGCTTGGGACAAATCTGGGAGAAAAGAGAAAAGGAACCAGGTAGTGAGCCCTAAAACAAAGTGAGTTTCTTTCTGCTTATGGTGCATCTTTTATAAGAATATCCAAACTGAGTCCCCTTGCTGTGGCTCCCAATTGCCCAGCCTGCTAAAGGAAGCCATTGGCCTGCAGCTTTTTCCATTTTTAAGAACGTTCCATGGTCTTGTGATTGCGCACTAAAGTAACTTTTCTGTTCTTCTCACCAGATCTAATTTTCTATTCCTCAGTCATGATGTCTGATAATAGAAAACTTACTGTTTATTAATTATCTATCATGTGCTGCCCACTGTGCCAGGCAGGCGCTGTGCCCCCACTAACTAGGGAAGGGAAGCATTTGGAGAACCAGTAACTTTGTGAAAGGAAGGGCCTGGGTCTGTGCTGGGTGATTCACATCTACTGAACCTTGATTCCTGATAAGGACCCTGGAGGGTAAGATAGTGGTTCCCCTCTTACTTGGTTAACAAGCAGCCTGAAATTTTTCAGTTTGCAAATGTCAAAGCTGGGATTTGTTACCTCTAGCCATGGTCCCTGTGCCACATCTCTCACCACCGGTAGACTCGGCCCTGGTCTCTGCTCGTCTCCTCTCCCGTCATGGTAAATCTCAGCCAGGCGTGCTAGAGTAAGAGTGCTCCAGTAAGAGCAGCACTGGGTCCCGTGCATCCTTTTCCCTTCACGATGGTGGTGGTGGTGGTGGTGGTGTTAGGGGTTTTTCTGTGATCTCCTTCTCAGCAGAGCAAAGATCATCTGTCTCAGCAGAGGACAGCTGAGAGGCTTTGGACCAGGCCCAGGGGTGGTTTCCACAAGTGAAGACCAGTCTGTTTTCTGACAGCATCCCAGATTCACCCTCCAGCCTTGCACCAACAGTATTCCTTATAAGCAGAATATCCTGGGATCTGGCTCCAGCAACCTCTCTGAACTCTGCTCTTCCTCTTCTGCCTGTGACTGCCCTCTTGGCACCTGCACACACTGGATCTTCTACCTCGAATGACCCGTTCTTCTAGAGTCCCGCCTGCTTTATCCTTTGCCCACCTCCACTTCCTAACCCCCATTCAGCTTCACCCAGCCAGCCCTACATCCTCTGAAACACTTGAGACCAGCCTTGTGGCCAGAGACTGTCTGGTACCCAGTTAAAATAAATATTTTCTAGTCCTCAGAGGGGAGACCTATTCCAGTGCTCTTTACAGGAAATTGAGGCATTACTGCTGTGTTCTGGAAGGCAGCTGGATGGGTGACTGGTTTTAGGCCACTAGAGTCACATGGAGTCATAGTTCCCAGCTCCTTTCTCTGCATGATAAGCAGTTATGCTCAGATTCACCCCTGCCCATCCATCGTGCATGGGCTCAAGGCTGCCTCCCACCCTAACCTTGGCTCTAAGCTTCCCCTTGCCTGTCCTTTCCATTCTCTTGTCCTCTTGTCCACCTCGTGCCCATCATTTGTTGGGCAAACATCATGGAGGTACTGCTGACCAATAGAAATAGAATGCAAATCACACATCATCGTAAATTTTCTAGTAACCACATAAAAAGTACAAAGAAACAGGCGAAATTGGTTTTAATAATATAATTTATTTAATCATAAATGAATGTGCCCAAAATATTACCATTTTTAAGATACAGCCCATTAAGAATTATCAATGAGTTATTCTACATTCTTTTCATACTAAGTCTTTGAGATCTAGTCTGTATTTTACACATCTCAATTTGAACTGCCCACATTTCAAGTCCTCAGTAGCCCCTTGGGGCTGGGGCTTCTGTGCTAAACCATGTGGGTGTGGAGATTTGCAGAGTGGTGAACCTGTTTTACGTCACCTCTTGACTCTGCCATTTATTGGCATTGTGGCTTTGGAGGGCGACCTCCCTTCTCTGAGCTTATTGTTTGCAAAAACCTTCACCCTCACCTCATGGGGCTGTTGTAAGAATTGAACTCGATAACATATGCAGAGGCTCAGCATAGTGTCCAGCACATAGTATTGGTGATTGTTTATGTTGAAATGATAAACCCTGATGGACCTTCCCACTGGCCCCTGGGCTGACCATCCATGTAGTCCATACCAACTGCCTGAGCTGGGATCATGAATCACAGGACAAGAGTTAACAGGAGTACTGAGGAGGAAGTGGTAATCAAGAGTGGCTTCTTGGTGGAAGCAGCCTCACCCTAGGCTCAACATGAGTCCCTTGGCTTCCAGAGCTCTCTGTGACAACACCGTGCCCTACAGCTCCCGTTTGCTAACTCTTTGTCCTGTGTAATTAGTGCGGTGTGCCTTACTCTTGTCTCTGATTGTGTTGTACAGCATGTACTTTATTATATCAGGGTATAATACTGGGAGCCTGGCAGTTATCTTGTTCACTAATTGTTTCACGTGTCTGTCTCGTCTGCCCCGCCAAATTACCGCTCCTTCTGAGCAGCAAGCACGGTCTTCAGTGCCTTTTGTCTCTGCTGCCGAGGCAGGCTGGGCATCAGGGCCCAGGTTCGAGTCCTCATTCTGCCACATTGACCTGGTCTGTGGCTGCAAATAGTCACTCTTTATCCTTTTACAAATGAGCAGGGTGACACCAGTGATATTTAAGCCCCTGTTCAGTCCTAACCCTCTCTGATTTAGTAGATATCCATCCACTGGTTGATCTTCAGTGTTCTCAAAGTGGTGAATGGTTATTCTTTTGTTCAACAAATATTTATCGAGCACTCAAGAACTGCCCAATATTGGGGAGATGGTGAATGAGACAGGATTTCTACCCTCAAGGTGCTTAAGGTTTAGAGAAGGAAACACATATAAAGGAATAAAAGTGTAAATATAGAGTCATGGTCTGCATTCATTCAGCAGATCTTTGAATACATTTTGCACAGTCTTGCCCTGCCATAAACACCGGAGCGGGTGGTGCAGTGAGTCACAAAGGCTTTCCCTGTCTTCACGCTTACTGGCTGGAGGAGAAGACAGGTACACGGACCCATGAAAGAAGTCATCGCACATGTGGGGAGGTGCTCTGAGGGAGAGTGGGGCCTGAAGAATGGGGATGGGAGCCCTTCTGGGGGTATTTTGCTCCTCCTGCAGAATCCAGAGGAAATGCACAAAGTTTGTGCCTTTCCCCTTCCCTTGGAAGCCAAGCTAAGGCTGGGTGCTTGTGCTCCTGCCTTTGCAGATACGATTTGGGGAGGGTTGAGGAGGGCTCTAAACACAAACCAGATGAAGGCAGTGGCTGCGGGTGCTTGGGAGCAGGGGGCGGCCCCAGGAGCATGTGGCTGGGTCACCCTTTATAATTACAACACTGTGGTGAAGGCCCCGGAACCCGAGTGGCGGTGGGCGGGGGGAGGATGCCGGCTTCCCATCTGCTCAGCCTCTTTTCGGCTCTGAATGGATTAGTTCTGTTTGGGTTGGAGCTTACTGTTGTGTGTGTTTTTCATCCTCCCTCCCGTTTGTTCTCTCTCTCTGGCCTGAGCGCCTGCTCAAGGAGCAGCGAGGGTCCCCTTGTGGGAGGGAGAATTGTGAAGTGGCCATTATCTAAACAAGAAAGGGAATAATTGGAATTCATATTCTTCTGGGCCACTGTGGAAACTAGAATGTGTCTTGGGGTGGGCGAGGTGTCGAGGCCTTGGCAATGCGAGAAGGTGGGGTGCAGCTGTAGAAACTGGGGTACAATCTGGTCTGTGAGAGTGACCTCACCGGGTGCACTATGCCCCTTAGATTAGTTGGTACTGCAAAACCAATGTTGATGTGCTGGTGGTGGTGTTTCTTGCAGATGGTATGTCTGAATGGGTGTTAATTCATTCCTACCAAATGATCCTGGGGTTGCTTCTGTAGCAGGAAACTGTAGGCAGAGAATTAATATTATGGTCAGTGTGATGTGGTCCAAGCCTCCACGTGGGCCTGCCACTGTCCTCACCAAGTGACCTTGCTTTGAGCCTCAGTTTTCCCAGTCTGTCCAGTGGAGATATTGATTCCTATCTTGCAGAGTTGTTGAGAGGAGGAGGTAAATAAGTGTGTAAGAGTGCCATGCCACCTATGGGACACATGAAGTGTTTAATAGAGCCTAAGGGTGCTCATCTCTTAAGGCCACACAAAGTGCANGTCCCTCTCTCCCTCCCCCCTTCCTCCCTCCCTTCTTCCCTTTCTTCCTTCCCTCTCTCTTTCTCTCTTGTTCCACAAACATTTTTTATTTATTTTTAATTTTAATTTTTCAATTAGAGTTGACATTCAATATTCTATATTAGTTTCAGGTGTACAGCATAGTGGTTAGACATTTATGTAATTTACAAAGTGATCCCCCAGATTAGTCTAGCACCCACCTGGCACCGTACATAGTTATTACAATGTTATTGACTATATTCCCTATGCTGTACTTCACATCACTCTGACTATTTTGTAACTACCAATTTGTACTTCTTAATCCCTTTACCTTTTTCACCCAGCCCTGGATTTCTTGGTATGGGTTCAAGGAGCTTCCCAAAGGTGCTTTTACCTCCCCTTTTAAATAAAAGGGTGTGGTCCATTACTCCTGTTGGCATTCCTGTAGTATCTCCCAGAAGCCCTGCCATGGAATGGATGTTTTAGAGAGAGAGAGATTGGGAAAGGCAGGGGAAGCAGCCGCCGTCTCGAGCTGCCAGGAGTCCACATTCTAGCTTAGAATCAAAATTTCACACATGTGGAACAATTAGAGAAAAATAACAGATGGTGTCTGATCAGATGTCACCACTCTGTGAAGCCGTCTCAGACTTCCCCACCCTCCAACAGAAATTGTCCTTCCTTTCTCTGGGGTCCCTGAGCCAAGTGCAGGCCTCTACAGTACTGCGCACGGCACTGGTCGATAGTCATTTGTACCATAAATTGTGCGACAATAAGCGTTTGCTGAGTGCCTCCATGTGGTAGGCCTGTCCTTGGTCCTTCCCCCTGTCCTCGTTAAGCATCTACTCAGGTGTTTGCAGAGGACTTCTGGCTGGCTCATGCTTTCTCTTGTGCTGGGCTCCTGAGCCCCAGGCCGCTCTTCCCATGTGGCCTCTGGACCTTTCTTAGGCCCCTCTTTCTTGGTAGCCCTCTCTTGAGTTTGGTCTCACTACAGGGGCTATTATGATCTGGAGTAGTCGGTGAAGACTCCAGCCAGCCACCAGTCCAGCGCTGCTAACTGCTATATGATGTCCACACTCCCTTCTCCTCCCTGGGCCTTCATTTTTTTGACTTCAGAAAAATGAGGATTGGGTTAAACAATGTCTCTGGTATTGGTTCTAAGACCTGAAGTGATTTTTGGGTAATTGTGGTGGCCTGGAAATGACCTTTGGTGTGCTGGACCCTTAGCTGGGCCCTGGAGATGCCCAAGAAGCCATCTGCCTTCTGGGCTCTTACAATCTAGTGGCAAAGAAAGATATCAGCAGATGCTGATGGGGCTGCAAGAGACCCATTTGCTGGGCGTCCCAAGAGAAGGCTCAGCTGGATCTAACTGGCTTTATCCAGAGGGCTTCCTGGGCCCAGTGACATTTCATGTGGGTCACCAAAAGGAAAAAGAAATTGAAGTTGGTGACTGAAAGGAAAGAATCTGTATAAATGCTTGGAAGCTTGAAAAGACATGCCATGTTCAGGAAGGAGGGCTTCTGTAGATGGAGCTGGACCTGCGGAGGACCCGCCAGTGCCGTGTGGGCCAGGAGCAGAGTCCACAGAGCTTGTGATCCTGCACCATTCATGGGCCAGTTAAGTCTGTTTGGAGAAAGGAGTCGAGACAAGGGGAGGGCTGGGACAGATAAACCAGTGAGAATGCTGGCCCAGTGGTCCAGGCCTAAGGACTGAGTCCAAGTGGATAGTGGGGAAGACACTCACTGGGGTATTGTGTGGGAGCCAGGCAGTCAGGCTGGCCCATCAAGAGCCACGATGATTGGGAAGATTGCCCACACCTCCTTGACCCTCAGATGTTTTCCTATTAATTTGGTGCCCTTGTGCCCAAGAGGGTGGGCTTAAGGGTGGTTATAAACAGCTTAGACTTGCTGAGGACATCTTTTTTAAAGCCACCTCTATCCAAATTATCAAAAGAGCGAAAGCATGATGGAATCAGAGGCACCCCGGTCTGGACATGTTTGATTTCTACCGTGGGCCTTCCTTTCCCCTTTGGTGTAATGGTAGGGGGCGGAGAGACATGGGACCAATGCCTGAGGGGTGCTGGCCCACCCCCATGACTGCCGCCTTTGTTTCCTGGGGTTTGAGGATCACACAGGGCAGGGTGGCTCCATTCCTGGCAAGTGGAGTGGAAAATGCCAGTATCTTAAAGTAAGTCCCAGAGGGGGTGGGGATGGGTGTGTGTGTGTACTTGATTGGGCGTGCCCCCAAACATCTCCTTTGGACAAGGCATCTGTGCGAGCCTGACTTGGAACCTGCACAGAGTCCCTTCCTTTCTAAAATATTATCTTCCCTATTAAATATTAATAATAACTGATCGCTAACCCTCAGTGGGAATGAACTTCCAGCACACTCTGGGCAGTAGTCACCTGTACATGCTTGAGTCTCCATGCCTGTCCTTGACCCAGGGTGGCACCTTGAACAGTGAGAGAGAGCGAGAGCGAGAGCGAGAGCGAGAGCGAGGGAGAGAGAGAGGGAGAGAGAGAGAGAGAGAGCGAGAAAGACAGAGAGAGAGAGAGAGAGAGAGAGAGGAGAGAGGGAGAGAGAGGGAGAGAGAGGGAGAGAGTGTGTGTGTTTCATTTTTGCTACTTTGGAGCTACTGCAGAATTTCTCACCACTGCCAAGTTATTTCCTCGGGATATATTTAGATAGAGCAAGATGATCGAGAAGTGGGCGATGTGTATTTGCACAGGGATGTTTGCACACGTTGACCGTGGTGTTTTTGGAGCTGATGTCCAGGTGCTGCCTCCTTCCTCACACACTTGTCAGGGAAGGACTGTGAGGTACCTCCTCTTGGAGAGGGTGGGAGGATGGGTGGCAGGACAAGTCTTCTTTTCCAAAGACGAAGAGCAGCCATTTGGACCCCAGACCACACCTCTCTGCTCTCTCCTTCCCATTGTGAATGAAGTAGGGATTGCGAGCTGCAGAAGGAATGGGGGTAGGGGAGAGGCAGCAGTGAGTCCTGCATCTACCCAGGGCAGCTGTCTCCTGGTGTGGGATGGACTCTGTAATTGCACCCTTTTGCACCTTGGTAAGATATGAAATGAAATCACTTGGTGGTTTGTAGTTATTGGAAAGTCCGAGGGACAGCACGGGTTCCCCAGGGTGGGTAGGCAGGTAGGCTCCCACCCCTGCTCTAAATACTTCCTGTCAACTCCTTACCCCCTTTGCAGTGCGCCCTCTTCTTTCAGTCTGAGTTTGTGCCATTCACACGGCAGCATGGCCTGGTATGGCAGAGAGGGGTCTGACTTGGGCCGGGGACCTCAGTCCAGAGTGGTCCTCTCAGTCCTCCCCGGACTTAATCAGCTTACAGTGGGGCAGGGCAGTGCTCTTCTGTTATTAAATTCAGAGCCTCCGTCTGCATGATGGAGGCAACTTTAACGAGATTAGAAAGCTTAACCAAGAGGCCAATTAAATCTGGGCCCGTACCTGTTTGGGCAGCTGTCTAAGCCCTGACCTGTATCCGGAGGCTTCCTGCAGGCCTCCTGGGAGCCTGGTTGGGGAGGGGGAGGGGAAGAAGAGGTTTCCCATCTGGCCAGTCATCCCTGGACCTGGGGTCAGTTTCCCCTGCTCAGGGCAGAGTCATAACCCAGGAGGGAGGGATCTGCCAGAACGTTGATCCAAGAGCTCCCAAAAGCTGGATCCCTGCTGCCTCCCTACAGCTTGGGGAAGGTGGGCAGCTGAGTTGTTGCAGAGGCCTCAGGTGATTTTGAAATGCAGCCAGGTTTGGAGCCCAGGAATCAAATCCACCCCTTTGTTTTATAGGGGAGGGGAGGGGACCCATGGGGACAGCCAGGAAGGGCCTTACTCTGTCACTCTAGCATCCTCTTTTCTTCTCAGCCCCTTTAATTGTCCGTGGGCAGGGGATGCCGTGGCCCTTGCATGCACACCCAGTGTTGTGCTTGTCTTCTTCATTTGTGCTTCACACCCCTGTGTGAGGTAGGCTAGGCAGGGAATGGCGACTTTTCATTTTACACATGGGCAAGTTAAGGTTGCAGAGATCTGCCCCAAACTGGTGCCAGACCACAGGGCCTGATTGTAGGGGTAAGGTCTTTTCTTTCCATGACTGAAGTCTTTCTTCTGGTTCCCACTAGAGTGGGTAGGGGTGAGATATGTGGGTTTAGACCAGCCAGGAAGAACTATGATATTGTGAAGACACTAAACTATCCTTGTCTTCACCAGCAAGGTAGGTCAAATGTGAAACAAAGGAGCAGAGTTACCACCTTGAAGGCTGTTGGGAAGATTAAGTGAAATCGACTTCCTTTTGTGCCTACTAGAGCGGTGGCTTATTTCTGTTCCTGGGACACAGGGATGGGATTGCTCTGAGGCTCTACAGATAAGCACTGCCTGGCTTGTCCCCACAGGATGTACCAGGCCTTCCTAGGTGGTGAAAAGGCAGAGAGGTGGATTTAGAAGGATGTTCATTCAATAAGTATTTATTGAGTACCTGATGCATGTAGGAGAGGTACAGCTCTAGGGCAAGCAGCAGAAACTTCACTTTCATAAACTCTGTGAGGCAGGGCTTGTCCCAGTTTTCTAAAGAGACTGCCAAGTCATGAGACCCAGGTCCCAGACCTTTCCTGCCCTTGATCCAGGTTTGTGGGCAGGAGGCTGCATCTGTAGCAGAGGGGCTATGGGACTCCTTCCAGTTCTAAGGTTCTAGATTCAAAGTTTCTGAAGGCCTGCGGATTGCCCAAACCTAATCAAAAACTCCTGTCTTCAGTAGAGAAGACCCAGTCCATGGCCTCAAATAAAATTAGACAAAAAAGAAAAATGGACCACTGTAGACAAGGTTTGTAGCAGAGTAGGGAGCTGGGTCATCCGTCAAGGATGGTTCTGCCATGTCTGTGTGACCTATAAGTTTCAAGCAAGGAACAGAACCAAGATTCAAATTCAGGTTTTTTCCAAGGTTATGTTTCTATTTTTTAGTGATTGTGAGGCGAGAAGCATGGAAATCTTTGGAAGATAAGGCCCCTTTTCTCCCCTTCAACATTTGGGTTTGTGAAAGTATGTTCTGTTCTTTGAAGTTATATCTTTATAAAAGAGAAAACTGAGGAAGACATTTCCCACAAGAGCCACGCCTACCAGTTTGTACTGAGACCTGACTGGTGAGGGGCCGGAGCTGTTCTAGGACGTGGTGAGTACAAGGACCGGTCAGAGCAGGGGTGCAGAGCCAGAGGTCCCTGTGGGTGCAGAGAGCCTGGTCTCTGCCCTCCCCTTTCTCTCTGCTTCTTGCCCCTCTCTCCTCTCTGCCCCTAACAAGTTCTCATTTCATGTCAAGTGAGGGGTTGAACCAGGGGGTAGAAGGAGGATGCATTCTCCAGAGGGAGCTCAGGGCTTGCCCTGTGTCTTGTGTCTGATCCCAAGAACCACGTTTCTTATAAACCTGCAGTTTGGAGGGTCTCGCTGTGAGGAGCAGTCCCAGATTGGCAGAGGATTCCTTTGTCTGTGGGGCGTATTTTCTGGGACATGGAGAAGGACGTCTTGGTAGAACCTCTGCCTTGCTGTCTCAGTCAGCTCCCACCCAGGCCCAGAAGCGACCCTCTCCCATCTCTGCCTGTCCCCAGGCTCCTAAGTTAGTAAGCAGGTTCTCTCAGCCCCTTTCAGAGTCCTGTGGAAAAAGTGGCTCCTTGGGCTAGGGGAGCAAACATCTATCTTCAGGGAGACCAAAAACCAGGATATCCAACCTGTCAGAATAAACAGAAAGCTTTGCTTTGGGGATGAAAAGGAGGCTCAGCTGAGGCTAGAAGAGGCATCTAGATCTTAGCAACTCACACAGACCACTCTGAACCCCTCACTGCACCCAGCCCACTGGGCCCAGCCTTGACTTCCTTCCAAAGTGGGAATGACAAGGGAAATTTAGCTCCACTCTCTCTCATTGCCTTTATTCTTCTTTGGAACTACAAATGCTTTGCCCAACATTAGCTTAAGCAGTCTTCACAGCTGTCTTGGGAGGGGGAGGCATAACCATGATCCCATTTTAATGACCTGACCAGTGACTCCAGGAGAAGTGGCTTGCCCAGGTCATTTGCCAGCAAGGGCTGACTGAGCAGCACCAGCACCCAGGTTTTCTGAATACCCAATGCTTGGGTTTTACAGACAAAGAGAACAGTGTGTCCTGATACGTGCATGGGCCTGCAGGAGTGTGTGCACACAAGTGCGTGTATGCACACCTGTGTGATGGTGGTGGTGGAGAGGAGGGAGTAATTGTATGGATGCAGCAAAATGATAAGTTAGTAGTTGACTAAGTTATCTAGTGTTGGAATTTGACCTTGTGCGTGTGGTGACTATTCTTGAAAAGCAGGATTTCTGCAAGCACTTCATTCATCTAAAAAATATTTACCGAGCCAGTCCCCTCTCTGTGCTGTGCACACCGTTCCTGTCCCTATCCCTGGGAGGACAGCTGGCTGATTTAATAAGGAATTAACAGTCAGATGTGACAAGTGCTGTGATGAGGAATGCATAAAGGACGAAGCGTTATCACCCAGGAGGAGAGAGGGTGGAGGAGAGTGTTCCAGAAAGAGAGAGACCAGCCTGTGCAAAGGGTGGTTGAGCATATTCATCAAGTAAATATGGGTGAAAGAAAGGCCTTTGTAAGTTAGAGAGTATTAAATATGTGTAAGTAATAATAGGTCTTTGTTTTTTCTAATGGCACTTAAAGAATCTAATTTGTTGGACCCCAGTGAAGGTCTCTGTAAAGACTTTACTTTGTGCTTTCAGTACCATGCACCGGTGAAGGGAGATAGGGGTGGACCACCTCTGTGGGAAATCCCGTGTCTGTTTCAGAAGCCATGTTTAAGTTTGATTCTCAGTAGATGAACTGCCCTGTCTCTTCAGAAGCCTTTGACCAATCAGGTGATCTCTAGTCCTTCCAGGCTGGCCTCCTGGCCCCACCCCTTTAGCAGGTTTCTCACCGAGATCCTAAAAGATGTGTATGTTCTAGAATGCTCTGGACCCATTCTTGGGGGATGCTGACAAGAAGGCGCTGCCTTGTGCACCAGCAAATATCTGTGGACTTCTTGGTGAGAAAGGGACAGTCCCACCTTGCTCTGCCACTCCCGCCAGAGCTCAGCAGGCCACAGACTGAGCTCTGCAGGCCAGGGCGGTATCAAGCACTGAAGCAGACTGGGTCTTGGTGTATGCTTGGCCTACTTCTCAGCCCCTCTGCATCACTTTTGGAGCAAACTAAACAGCCACCATCCAAGGCCCTCCTGAAAGCTTTCCAGGTGGACTCTTCTAAAATGCCACCAGGCAGTTTGGGGGCCTGATGTGTCTTTCAGGGGCTGATTCCAGTGATCACAGAATTTGAGTTAACCAGAATGGCTGTGTTTGGTTTCTTTGGAACACCAGATACCAGAGTTACTACCTTTCCTGCCTCAAAGACAGACACACGCACACACAAGAAACACCTGTGTGCGTGCACACACACTAATACACACACGCACACACACACAAAATCCTTGACCTGTGAATCCTCTTGTTGGAGGTGTTGACGTTTCTGTAAAATGACCGTTCTGGTCCCCCCACCTCAACACCACTCCCTTGTGTTTACTCAGAACCCGGGGACTGGGAGCAGGGTAGGATGAGGGTTACTTCTCCTCTGGTCTGATTCCGTGTAGCAAACCTTCATCTTCCACCAGTTGGGTGCCCAGCCTAATCCTGGAAGGCTTCTTGGACCTGCTGCCTTTTGGCTGAGGCTTGAAAGGTAGGGCAGCAGGGGAAGCCATGGGAGAGCTCACTCCCAGCGCGAGGAGCCTTCACAGAGGGAAGGGGCATGAGGCAGTGTGTTTCGTGCTGACGGCACTGCCAACTCGGCATCGCAGTGGGCCAGGGCTGTTGGGGAGATAGATGGAAGGGACTGAGCTGTGCAGTCTCGTACCCTGTAGCCTCAGGGTGCACCCACCGTAGCTTAACCCCTGTCGTTTTATAAGTGAGGCACCTGGGGCTCCCAAGAGGGGGTCGACCTGCTCTTATTCACCTGGCTGGTTTTTGTTGGGGCTGTCATTGAGACTGAGCTATAGCGCCCTTTTGTGCCAGCTATAGAATTTGGTGGAGGGAAAGAACTGTAGACTTTGAAGTCAGGTGGACCTGGGTTCAAATTCCAGAACTGCCACTCCCTGGCTTGCTGTGTAACCATGGGCAGGTCACCTCTCAAAGCTTCAGTTTAATTCTGTCTAACCCAGGGGCGATAATGCCACCTACCCACAGGACTGTCGAGAGGATCACAGATAAGTACTAAAGGGCCAGGCACCAGGAGGCACCTGTTACTATCAGCTGTCGCTATCCTAGCACTCCTGTGGGCAGTGCAGGGAGAGGAGAGGGGGTGTGTAACTGGAACATGTCACCTCCTAAGGAGTAGAACCTTCACTGGGAAGCCTCTCCCTGACCTCCCTGGTACCCAGAGGGCTGAGACACAGGCTCGGCCATTGCAACCCAGCACCTACCTGGTAGGGATCAGTGTAGCTTTCTCTCGCTCTCATACGTACTCAGTTGCTGGTGACTGGGCCTGGCAGGTGCCTGGGAGCTGGCTGCCAGGGGCCTTGGGACAAGGGTCTCTGCCTCTACATCTTTAGCAGTACTGGCACTTGAGCAGGAGGCAGGCTGGTACCCGGATTTCAGGCAGGAGAGCCAGCTATGCTGTCCTTCATCTGATAGCTAGGTGTGGAGGGCTGCCCGAGTGGACAGTAGCAGACTCTTAAGTACCCAACTTCTCATGGCGTTGTTCGGTCCAATTTCCTTTGCATTGCGACCTACATCATTCTTTATTTGCTAAACCCTCTGAGCAGACAGCAGTAATAAATCAATTAATGACTCCGATGAATCGTTTAATGGCTGACAAAATAACACTAAAGCCAACAGCTTGCATCTCTCCAGCAGTACCAAAGGACGCTGGTTGACTGGGGTGGGGGATGAAACAGAGACTGTTAGCTAAATTAGCGCAATTAGTGAGTGCTTTAAAGGCTTAGGTGGCATCTGCTCAGCTCTGAGCCTGTGCGTCCGACCCCGAAAACCACATTGGTGAGCTGCTCGCCGGCTTCTTCCCGGACCATCAAGAGAGCTCTGGGATTCCCAGCGCCTTCATCTACATACCTCTCCCTGACCAAGTGTAAACTTCCCAGCTCTGATATTAGGGGATCCTGGTGAACTTTTCAAACTGTGTACATTCATCCTGTCATGGCAGAGAATGAGCTAAGGGAAAGTGACTCTGTCCCCACTAAATTAGGGGCAAGCTGAGCCAAGGGTGGTCTTGAATTCTTGAAAGATGTTCTGAGGGCCTTGCCTTTAATGATTTTTTTTTAAACTTAGAAGAAAAAAAGTTTCTAGATGTAGGTGATTTTTTGTTCTCTGCACACCTCAGTCCTGGCAGGATTAAGTTGTCATTGGAACTGAGCGTGTGTGCGGGTCCATGCCAGGGAATTTTCCACTTTCCAGAAGCAACTGCCAGTGTTCTTGTTAAGGAGCTGTCACTGGTCTACTATATGATGTGTTTGCAGTTGTAAGTAGCTGCTTTAAGACAGGGGTGTGTGTGTGTGTGTATGTGTGTGTGTGTGCGCACACGCACGCACACATGCATGTGTGTGTGTTTTGCTAATGGTGTAAACCAGGGCCTGAAGCTCATCTCTCTTTAAGAAGAAAACCAGCATTGTACAAATAACGTGCTGTTGATCCACTCCACACTGTTCATTTGCGGAGGCACCTCTAGCCCTTAATCTCCCTTGTCTTGCGTGTACACGCCTAGGACCTGCACCCTGTGCCGGGTGGCCCAGCTGGGGAGGTGTTTGCACATGGAGGAGGGCGCTCTGGCTGGCATCCATAGTACATCCAGGTATTAATTACACGGGGCTCCACCTCTTACACAAATGGTGCCCTTTGATCCAATTCGCAGAAGAAGCTGAGTGCTGCCTGGGATGGTGGGCAGGGCCCGGTGGGATGGTGGCCATGGCCTTTTCAGCACAGAGAAGCCAATTTCTCTTTCTTTGAGAAATGTTCTGACTGGGGTGCCTTGTTTTCATTTCTTAAAAAAGGAATGGTATTTTCCTAACGTGGGGTAGATTGAGGCCACTGCTCAGAAGAGTGTCTTCTGTCGAGCAGAAGACAGCCGTGACCCCCTTTCATTTCCCGCTCTACCCTGTGTTCATGGAATCATAAAAAGTGTGTCTGTCATCTGCATGGTGCCGTGTTGCTGACTCAGGGGCTTCTGTTTGCTGAGTGCCTGTCACACCTGAGCCCCCTTAGTGCCTGAACCCCTTATCTGAGAGTCACATTTAAGTGACTCTCCACACCCCCACAGAGGGTAGAGGGCTTCCCTCCTCTACTGATGATGATGAAGGGCTCAGAAAGGTATGATGATGAAGACTCATCAGCTCATCAGCTCCTGAAGCATTGAAGGGCTGGGCCTTGAACCCAGCCAGACCTCTCTGTTCCCGGGTGGCCGCCTTTAAACGTCAGTTTTAAAACAGAGACCAGAGAAGCCAAGACAACAGCTAAGAGCCAGGCTCTGGTTTCAGCAAATCTGGATTTGACTTCCAGTTCTGCCCATTCCGAGTTGTGTGACCTTGTCCAAGTCCCTTGACGTCTCAGAGCCTCCATTTTCTCCTCTGTAGTCCTTACCAGGGTGTTAGGTGGATTGGGGACAGAAACTGGATAAGCCACGCTAAGATGAGCAATGCAAGGGGTCAGCAGCAACAGCCTTCACAGACTGGGTGGGCAGCTCCCCTCCTGTGGAAGAGCCCCCACCTCCCCCCAGCCCTTGTTGGCGGAAGGGAGACAAGCAAGTCCCACACCTACCCCATAAACCAGAGATGAGATGAAGTTCTGGGAAGGGCAGAAACCTGGTGGGATTTGTGTTCCGAAGGAGGGGCTGTCACAAGGCCTGGTTTTCTGGAAGGGTTAAGATGACAACAGTAATCTCTCACCTCCATATCACCTCCCGCATCTTTGAGTCCTGCCATCCTTTAAGGCCCTGGCTTGAGTGCCACCTCTTCCATAAAGCCTCGCTGATCCCCCTAATCCCCGCCTCTCAGCACCCGCCCAGAGCACCTTCCCACATCCTTCAGTTTTCTGTCACCGAGACTCATTTCATCCTCTAGACCTTGAGGGCAGAGCCCTGCCTCTGTTGCCCCTCCCCAGTCCCGGCAGGCACAGCTCATCCCAGGTGGCCCTGGGCAGGAGCCAGTGTTTGCCGAACACATCCGATGTATATGGAACATTTGCAGCCCATGTAAGCTCCCACCTACCTTGTTTCTCCTTCTCTTCTCAGGATAATTTGCCAGTTAGATCCAGCCGACTCTTGAGCAGGATCTTGCATTCCTACACACACACCTCTCTTAGTGAAGGCCAACTCAGTAAAATATTTGCCAAAAAGCGCAGAGTTAGGAGGTCTGTCTACTTAGGGAAAAGCAAGACATGTAGATGATGTCAGACACAGAGAATGCACCGTGCTTACCTTGTGTCTATAATGAATGACCCATCCGTTGTTTCTTTTCTTAAGCATCGAAAAGCACACAGAACTCTTCTTGGGCACTGCAGGGGTTGGTTGCGGGGTCGGGAGACACTGTTATTTGGGTTTCTTGAACCCAAGGTAGAGGGTGGAGGGACAGAGAGACTAAAGTGAGAGCCACTTAGGATAATGCACTTCTCCGTGCTTCAGTTTCCGTACCAATAAACAGCTGACATCTTCCCAGGGATACTGAAGAGTAAATAGGACCCCTTTCTCTAGGTATCTGGGATCAGTTGCTTTTCTTTATATTCCCTGTCTGTGCTCCAGCTTTCATCTCCTCACCCCAGGGGACAGAAGTAAGATGGGGACTTAAGGATAGAAGCTGTCGTATCAGGACAGCCCTCACTTGGGCCTGAATGGCCTGGCTGTGGCAGGTTGGAACTTTTTTCTCCTAATGGGGACTTTTTGCAAGTGGCATGGCTGAGAGCTCAGGGTTACGCCCACTGTTTCTTTGGAACAGCTCGACCTCAGCCACCTGGTTCGGAGCTGAGCAGAGGCCCAGGGCAGGAAGTTTTATCCAAGTCATACAGTAGGTGGTTTGCAACCAGAGCTGGAACCCCAATCCCCAGACCCTCAGTCCAGGGCTTTCCCCCAGGAAACAGGCAGTACTAGGTACTGTGGCCTCCCCTTCAGTGGAGGGGAGACTGAAGCTGAGACAATCAGCACAGTTCTGTTGTGGCAGAGTGGAAACCAAGCCCATATATTCTGATGTATAGTGTGGTTTTGCCATGTCCTGACTGTGAGCCCCTCCTAAGTTAACGTAGTCCACCACTTCCTGAGGCGGCTCACTCTGATGTTCCGGTCTCGAGAAGCTTTTTGTAGCTCGTAGCATCTTTTGCTGGACGCAAGGCCCTCCCTTGGCTCTGGAAGAGCACGTCCACTCCTTCACGTGACGGCCCCCTGGCTATTTGGAGGCAGAGATCCTGTGTCACTCCCGTTTGTCATCCAGACCTATTTTTAATGTCAGCTGGTTCTGTCTCCTCACGCAGCAACAAGCTCTGTTTTCTCCTAGCTGCAGAATTTAGAGCCCCTGTTCTTCAAAACCGATTCTCCTGTGGTTTTACTGTGGTCCATGCGTAAAACCAAGAGCCTCTTTTGTACCTTTCCCTCTCTTGACTCCACTCTCTCGGTCTTGGCCTTTCTGTCTGGCCTTTCCCCCCATTCTGACCATTCATTCCCTCAGCTACATCTTCAGTTTATCAATGCTGTAAAATTCCCTATAGGAAACTTGGCCCAGGGGAACCCAGGTCACTCCAGTATTTTGCACAAAATGCTGAAGCCTCTGTCTTGATGACACTATGCAAGCATCCCTCCTTCCCTTAGACATGAGCATCACTCGCAGGCCTTCATTTCTCATTTGCCCTACTCGCATAGTCAGTGTGGGGGTATCCTCACTCCCTGTGTGACCTTCATTTCTGCACACAGCCATACCCATGACCCCGGCGTCCTGGGTGCTTGGCCACATGGCCTGTGTTGTGTTTCAGTCAGAGAAGGCTACACGTGGTAGTTTTGCGTGTGGGCCCCGTGCTGCTACATGCCGAGGCCTGAGTATTGGGGTGGGGCCAGGAGGGAGGGGATTTGCAGAACAGAGTTCCATTTTGCAGCCTTGTAAATCAGTCAGGAGGAGTTGGCCGACCTGGCAAGAGTCCCGCGGTTCACTCCAAGCATTTGTTACTGTTCATTTTTCCAGGAGCTTCATGTTCATAGAAACATTTTTAAAAGGGAGTTAAAATGGGGGTAGAGGAAATCCCATGCTAGTTTGTGAGTGAGGATAATGGGTTCTTGGGGTGAGGCTGGAAGACACTTTGTAGGATATGTCCCACAGACCCTCACTTCTTGAAGGAAGCATGAACACTTGTCACCTATCACAAGGTACTATGATACTAGATGGGAGGCTCCTGGGAGCTTGCCTCTTGGTTCCTCTGGCTGTCCCTGCTGTTTCTGGAGCCACAGGGGGTTTCTTGCACAGAATGAGGAAAGGGACCAGCACCACATCCAGGCTCACCAAGTCCATTGGTTCTTGGTGCCTTTAGATCTCTGGTGGTGTTGGGGAGGGTTTGTCAGTGGTACATTGGGATGGTTGATATTCAGTTAGATGGGGGAAGGTGGGCTTCTCAGGCTACTCTTCTGCTTAGACTTCTGCCCTATTGTCTAGAGCAGAAAGTCTATATTCCTTAGCACAGCTTTCAAGGCTCCTCCCAGTTGCTCAGATTCCAAGGCCCCAGGTTTGAACCCTGCTTCCCCACTAGGCACGAAGGTTGGGGGAGTGGGCAAATATACTTATTCTGGAGCAGGGGAAACTATTGAAAACCAGATTTGGATAGTGAGGGATGCCTGCAATGCAGTGGCATGTGTGAAACCAGCTGGCTTGTGTTGGGAGCACACGAAGTGGGGCCTCAGTGGTTGTGGAACCACCCTGGGATCATAAAGAAACCTTCTTCTTTAGGATCAACCCTCCTTGGAAGTCTCCCTGGCTGTGAACCAAAATAAAATACTTTGCAGGGGAATGTTAAGAGCTCCAGGCAGTTGTCTGAAGGTACCTTGGGCTTTTCCAGTTGACTCTTCCCAGGATGCTTAGAGGAAGCAGCTGGCTGGAGTGAGCCACGCCACCCTGCAAGGCCTGTTTTCTATTTAGAAAAGAATTTTAAGCTAGTTTTGTAAAAATGCACGAGTTACCAAACTATATGCCTGAATTGATTCTGCTTTTTTAGTTCATGTGTGTATGCATATATGGATAAATATTGGTGAGGAGGGGCGGGGAAGCAAGGAACCTAAATGTCATCGGCTGTTATCTACAGGCTCCGATAACAAATGGCTTTCTGGGTGGTTTTCAATCTTTGATCTCTAAGTGTTCTATAATGAACAGAGAAGAGTTAAAATTCCAGAGTTAAAAGTCCTCTGGAAAGAGGATCATCTTCTTGTGCATGCAGGAGCTGCTTGCTGTTTCTAGTCCCTGTTCCCCAAGGTGTGTGAACTGGGCTGAGGAGAGCCCTTGAAGTCATCTCCTGACTCTTCCATTGGGTACGTGGGGAAACTGAGGCCCAGAGCAAGAAAGGACTTGTCCATGGGCTCCCAGCTGGGAATGAACCCACATGGAGTGAGTCCCTGGCTTCTGAGTCCCACGCTCCTTCCTCTTCTGCTTCCGTAGGGGATTTCTATTTTGTGCACCTACCGCAGCCCCAGCCTGCTGTAGGCCTCAATGAACGTCAGGGGGTTTCAGTTTGGGTTTTGTGTTTTTAGAGAAAACTCACATGAGATGCTCTGCTGAGTGCCTTAATGGAGCTCTAACTCAGAGTTGGAAACCACAGGGAGAGGCCGATTCCTAGCAATCTAGAAAAACCTGGCTCCAGATGGCCAGGTTTGAGCAGGTCTTTGAATAATAAAAGTCATAATCATTTATTGAACACATGCTGTATGCCATTGCGCTGGATCTTGTAGGTGGATAAAACAGCCCCTGACATTGAGGTGTGCTGGTGGGGGCAATGTCACATTGATAGATGTTGGGAGTGATAGTGTTTCTTGGATTGGGATTTGAGAGGAACAATAATTTCTTAACCCTTTTGTTGCCCTGTAACACCGGTTGCCACTCCATTTTCTTCTTCATGCTTTTCTGTCCTTTGGAAAGTTTTCTGTTAGTCACACATTTTCACTTCATAATCAGAGAATAGCAATAACTCATAATTCAGGACACAAGCACTGCAGAACTACTGCCACCTAAGTCACTGCTGACTTGGCCTTCCATTCACTGAAGGGTAGCAGAAGTCCGTCCTCAACCCAGATGTCACAGAATTATACTATCGGTTTACCACAGCCATGGTCACCCCAGCCTTGACATTCAAAGGACCATGGACCACCCACTCACCCTCAGTTCCTAGAACCATTAACTCACTCTCGATTTCGTAGAAAACAAGATCTTGGAGTGAGGGGATATGTCATGCTCCCAGGTTCAAGTTTTCATTTAAAAGATTTAAAAAAACATTGTAAGATAGCCTTATGTTATATCCATAATATATAAAGAACTCTTATATATCACTAAGGAAAAAAGTCACCCATAAAGCAAAGAAAATGAATGTTTTATCATAAAAGTAGATCAATAAATGGCCAGTGTAAACTATTTCCAAAGGTAGTGATCCAAAAGATAAGTCAAAATACCAAAGAGATACCATTTTGTAACTAGCAAGTTAACAAACACTGTTATAATGTCTGTCAGTTTTAAATTGGTTGAATAATGATACCTCTATATACTATTAGGCTCATTTTAAAAATCTTGTTTGGGTGACCATTTAATGGGGGAGCAGTACTTGTGACATTGTTTAACAAAATACAGTGGCAAACTTTCTCTTTATTTTGTTATGTTCTTTAATAGGGAAGTGTTTTATACTAAATGACAAATGTTAAAGAATCAAATTTGCGAGACTTTCAGATCTTTTTTTTTTTTTTTTTTTTAAATATGGAACACTTCATGAATTTGTGTGTCATCCTTGCTCAGGGGCCTTGCTAATCTTTTCTGTATTGTTCCAGTTTTAGTCTGTGCTGCCAAAGTGAGCACTCCAATCTTTCTTTAAAAACAAAACATCGTTTCTGGTCTAAAGGCTGAGAAAGAGTAGGTCTGGACTCTGAAGAGGATAAATGGAAAAGGGTCATCTTGAGTCTGCTTTCCAAACAGATGTTTGTTTCCTCGTCTGTATAGTGGGGTGTGGGTGGGGATGTGGGTGCTCATTTTTATCTCAGAAGGCCATCTGAGCCAGGCGGCTCCTGCCACCCACACCTCCCAGGGTTGGGCCTGCACCAGATCTGGCACTGCAGAAAGACCTCCATCTCTTCTCATCCTCATCCCAAGGACAAGTCAGTGCCACATCGAATCAGACATTTAGTCAGTGCAAGAGAGTGTTTTGGTTTTCCCAAATTTATTGCCTGTTCCCACCCGCCTTCTAATCGTTGTTATTGGTTCACCCACCCTTCTTGGCTGGTGGAGTTGAATGAAGATGTGACTAATTGGAGAAAGACTTTGTCCCTGGAGGGCGCACCTCTGTTTTGGAAAGATGTCAGTTCTCCTCCACATTTTTATATATATAAGTACTTTTTTCTTTTGATAGACTTTTATAAATGCTCTGAAGTTTGGAGGGATGAGTTGATAAAAATAAGCAAGAAAACTTCCATGAAAGAATCGAAGAAGATAATGAAACATTGTAAAACTCTGATCATTAGAATGGAATGGTAGAGAAATAGGACAAAATTAAAAAGCTCAGAAACAGATCCAAGTCTTTGTAAGAATTTGGTCTCTGATTTCAAATGAGTTGGGGGGAATTGTACTAAGGCAGTTGACTGAGGAGTAAAATCCATATTCTTTACCAAAATGAGTTCCTGAAGGATTAAAGAATTTAATATAAAACTTGTCTCTGAAAGAAGTTGAAGAAAATGTAGGTGGATCCTTACCCCATTTTTTTTTTTTTAACTTTTCTGCCCCTACTGCTAAGGAGTAATTGTTGGATGTAAATCATGAGAAGTTGCATTTTCACAGAACCGCTAACCACATACAAACAGCAGCTAATGGATAACCTGGCATGTTCCCCTAGGCAGCCCTCATCCCAGATAACACTGGGCGGGGGTGGCTTCTCCTCCTAAGTGGACTGTGGCCTCAAACCTGGTGGGGAGGTGGGAAGACCTAATCTGTGATATTTTGAGATGCTTGTAACACGTTACAGGGCGGTTAGAAGAATCTCTTTAATGACAGAGAGCGTTGCTTTCATGTGGGCAGAATCATTCTGAAGTGTTGGTCTTGAGTGGCCAACCCATTTTTTTACCTGGAGTCTATTAAAGTACCCACTACATGCCCATACTGAGTCCTCCTTGCTTCCAGATTACCATACTCTCCCAGTTTACAAAACACAGCTTACCCCCTCACTTAATCTTCTACAACCCTCACAAGCAAGTGGGACAACAACTGTCCCCATTTTTTATAGAAAACTAAAGGAAAAAGGCTAAGTGGTTTACCCACGGTCATCCCTGGCTAGCACAGGCACCAGTGATTGAACCCAGATGTATTGGTTCCCAAAGGAATCTTTTCATCTTGATGCATGTGATGTGTTCGTGGGATTCACACCTTGCCTCGTTTCCTTGCATCAGAGTTGGAAGTCAGGAGTTCTGGTTCTTAACTTTCTGATTGAGGAAAGAGAAGGAGAAGCAACTTCTTCAAGGTGGTGATGGCGGGCTGCATTCATAAGAGAAAAAGAGGTGTTTGTGATCCTGAGGGGCTTGCTCTTGTCTCACAGACCCCTAGGAGATGATTAGTGATTTAGTTTCAAATTCTCTGTCCTGCTGGGGTTTGGGAACCACTGAGGCTGGAGGTGGGCTTCCTGCAGGAGGAACACTTGGGAACTGTAGACTCTTCGGGGAAGGTCGGGGCGGTCAAGCCTGTGCTTTGATCAGCCTTCCCTGCCAGTGCGAGCACGGGGCCGAGCACAGACATGCCAACCGCATGAACAGGTGGGATGCAGACTGTCTGGAAGTAATCCAGGCTGGGGCGAGCAACGTCTGTTCACCCCAGGAAGCATTTGTTGAGGCAGATGTACCAGGTAAATGGCTGAATAGCAGCGTTTAAAAGAAGTAACGACACTATCCTCGTTGTGAAGCCAAACTTCTGTCCTACGGCACCCAGGACCCTGGTGGTTCCAAAAATGCACCTGCCCTCCCCCTCCCTCTCTCTAGGGATGTTTCCCAGCTGGGCTGTCTGTTTATTCATTAAGTTGCGGATATTTATTGGTCTTCTGCTCCATACAACATGCCAGCCTCTTGGAGAGGGCACAAATATTTATGAAGCACCTTGCCTGCCCTGAAGGCGCTTCATGAACCAGCTGAGCCGGTCAGGCAGGGCCTCCTTACATTAATAACAGCTACTGCATGTCGGCCACCCACTACTGCTCTGCATGTGCAAGATGGCGGACGTTGCTCTCTCGTTTTAGAGGTGGGGAAAGGGAGGCTCAGAGTTCATCACTTGTCCAGGAAGTTGGTATTTGAGGAGGGTCTGTGGAGAATGTGGGCGGACAAGGAGAGGCGGGGGCCAGCGGTCGGAACTCAGTGTCTCTCATTGTGGGCACGGCCTCTAACTCCACCTTCCTGTCTCCACAGAGTGCAGCAGCTGCCCCGAGCCCTGTGCTTGGCAACATTCCCCCCAATGATGGGATGCCCGGAGGCCCCATCCCACCCGGTTTCTTTCAGGTACGTGCTGGGCCCTCGTTTGGTCCTGTGCTCAGTTCACTCCAGGCCAGGCTCGGGCAGGCGGGAGGGAGGGGGAGAGAGAGAGAAGTAAGTAGTAGCTCAGTTTGCCATGGTCTAAATACCGTTTCTTTATGCTGGTTCAAACCCTTCCCTTCCCCTCCCTTTGTCCACCCCTTCCAAAACCATGGAGGGGAGAAAAGAAATGGAGAGCAGACACCTCCTGCATGTGCTGGAGTTTTTCTTCACACCCACTTCACAACGTAGCCGCCCCCCTGGTCAGGGAGGCAGTGGGGCCGCTTCCAAGTCCCAAGTCCAAGTCCGGGTGAAGCTGTCTTTTAACAAAGGTTTTTTTTTTCCTCTTTTTTTTAAACAAGTAAACTGTTCTTTGTTTCTGTTTTGTTGCTGCTGTCCTTGTCATTGTTTACTTTGCCTGTTCAAACTACAAACCTTAGGCGTAATGTAAAAAAACAAAAAACCCACCATCTTGGCAGGTCTGGGACTCCTTTCCCTCTGGTTAACCACTTGATTTTTTCCGAGTGTGATCACAGACGGCATCCCACGAGTATCTGTGCCCAGCACTCTGCCCCGCCAAAGGCAGGAGCAGATCCCACGTGGATCGAGAGCCCAGTCTTTTCTAAAAGACACCTTGTTGGAGTCTCGGGGACTTTCTGTGTTGTCAAGGTTGGGAGTGACTGCCACCCCCTCTGCATCTTTTCCATCTCTGTCATCTTCTCACGGAGGGGCTCATTCCATTTAAACCAGATTGAGACTGGGAAGTGCTGTCTTGGAGAGGCGTCGGCATGCTGGGCTGGAAGGAACTTTTATGTTGAAGCTCTTGAGTGTAACATCCCATTCTTTCACACCTGTCTGCAGCTGGGTTTGAGAATCTGCCCGAGTTCCCCATGCCTTTTGAAAGGTTAGCACTTCTAGGTAAGAATATAGGAGGAGCAGTTGTATGGAAAAAAAAAGCAAAGATTTCTCTGTGAAGCTCAAGGCTTCTAAACTGGGACCGGTGAGGCAGAGTCCAAGGAGACTTGTGCTCAGTGAAGCCAGTATTTCACATTGTGTGCATCCAGCAGTGAGACACAGGCTGCAAGAGGCTCCCTAACACAGGAGGTATCTGAGCAAAAATGGGACGAAGGCCTGTTAGAGATCCCTAGGGTGGGAGATGACCTAGAAGACCTTTCTACTTTGCAAGATTTCACATTTTGGTGGATGTTAACTCCTAGGCGAGGAGGTTTAGGACATGCTGCTCACCAGCCAAGTAGGGAGTCAGTCAGATATGGGTCTGCCTATATCTGGTTGCAGCTTCTTTCTCAGGCTTATATGTCCTCACTCATGATGCCCTTGATAATGTGCAGATGTGGCTTTCTTGCCTGGCAGACAGAGCCCACCCAGGTACCAGGCTCTACCTATGTGCATCCCATTGAGGCTTCATGCTGCCGTCCGGATGCCCAGTGCAGGCCACTGTGGTGGGAAGAGGAGGACAGTAGCCAGCTGTATTTTTTAAAATAGTCCATTAACTTCTATTTGGGCCTGAGTCTGGGGAAAGGCAAGGTCTGCCTGATATGTGGGCAGTTCCCAACTTCCTGCTTTGGTATAATTGTCCATGGTTAAGGCCTAATTCCAGACATACTTCTTGGGCCCTCCCCTGTGACGTTCAGGGGTGTGTGGTCAGAAATCTCAGACTGATTCTGTCCTTATTTAGCTACCAGCAGTCACCATCACACAGCGGTGACTTTTGGACCCTCTTGACTTGACTTCTCTGATCCCCTGTCAAGATGAACCATCAAGAGCTGGCTGGGTCATTGAGCAAGGAACTCTGTGCCCTGGCTTCTCTGCTTCCTGGGTGACTTTGGCCCAAGCCCCTCCCTCACCTCCCTCCTCAGAGCATCATTTCCCCATCAGTCAGATGAAGGCGGATGGGGTCCTTCCTGGCCGTGATCCTTAACTGCTCAGTCTGGGTCACTGCTAAGGGGAAAGGGTATCTCTCTGGCAGGAGGTAGTAGCTGCCCATTTCCGGAGAAGGCCAATTCACAATGGGAATATTAGCTATTGATTGCTGGCCCTGCCCCCCACGCTCATCTTGCAGGCGGCCACTCTGATATTAGAAGGGAAATAGAGATGGTATCGAGGGTTTTATCTGCTGCCAACAATTGCACTTCTTCCCCTGCTTGGTCGCGGCCTGGGCGGGCAGCTCTGCTGCAGGAGGATCTTTGCACTGAGGAACCAGCCTGAGTTGGCTGACCCATCTTTGGCCAGACCCTGTCCCAAAGGAGCCAGCCCAGTTTTCAGGTCAGGACTCTACCCCCAGCTAGTGTTAAATTTAGAAGTCAGTGGGGTCTCCAGGGTGGGTGGGAGAGAGCAGTTGTCCACTCTCTATTTTGGCTCCTTAGAAAGTAACAGGGGATTCCCTCCCTCAGGCCTTTGACTGCCAGGCTGCGAGGCTCCTTCTGGGGTCAGGAGGTCTGGCCATCCACACCTTAGTTTCTGTCTGTTTGCTCTATCTTACTCGGTGTTTGGGCTTCCGAGGTGGACGGTGCCTGTCTGGTCCTGTGGCATGAGATGTATCTGGTAGCAGCAGATTGAGGGCTGACAGGGAGGTGGTTTGGGACCCGACTTTGCCACACTCAACTCTTGGAGAATATTGTGGGGTTCTTGGGGTCATTGTAGAACTTAAGACCATTCTAATTCTGTGTGTTCTGTGTAAAAGGGCTGTCTTCATCTTGGCATCCTCAGCACCTGGCGTACACTAGGGCTCCGGGAAACATTTGAACTAAGTTTGTTTGTGTTGCTCACATTACCAGAAGTGGAGCCCCGCCAGCCCCAGAGCTCTAAGTCATGACCAGGCTTGGAGGGTCTGGGGTAGGGTTCTGGGATGGGGAGGAGAACAGAGAACTAGAGCTTGAGGATGCTTGTTCTAGTCCCCCACCTGCTCACACACTTGCTGAGTGACCTTGGGCAAGTTGTTCCTCATCTCTGGGCCCAGTTTCCTCACTAGTAAATGAAACTGGGTGGACCAGATGGTCTCTTGAGGGCCCTTCCAACTTGGATTTTCTGCTTTGGATCCAGATGGATTTTATATAATCAAGCAATGGCATTTTTTTTTTTTTTTTCATGCAGCTTAAGTCAGTTGGGCTGCACATCTGGCAAACTCGGCTTGGTTTTGGCCAGGCCCACTGGTCTGGGTGGGTCCCCAGCTCCTTGGCCCTAAGGTGGTTCTAAGGGAGGCACTGTCCAATGAGGATTTTTAGGTCCAGAGCTGGAGAATTGCGGGAGGGCAGGGGTCACAGAGAAGGGAGCATTGGGTACAGGCTGTTTTTGTTCTTGTTTTGTTTTAAATTCCAATAATTGTTTTCAGTTATGTTGTGTTTTCAGACATGCAACTTACTTTCATTTTGATCACAGTGTTTCTGCAGAGGAGGCATGGCTGATTGGGAAATTGAGACTCAGAAAGGTGACCCGTCCAAAGTTACCAACCCGGGGCTGTAATGGGAGTCTAAACCTAGGCTTCTCGGTTCCTGATCCTTGTGTTCTTCCACAGCAGTCAGAAGTCCCAGTGTCAATATAGGTTTGAGTGTCTACAGGAAGAAGAGAGACTAGAGAATCCAAAGAAGGAGGGAAATAATGGAAGTAGAAAGAGAATCTCTAGCCATCTTCTCTCAAAAGTGGCCAATATTTCCGCCCAGATGTCAGCTGTGATTGGCTAGAGGTGGCTGCTTAGAACACTTGTTGAGAATGATACTGAAGCTGTGTTGTGTCCAGGCTTAACAGATACTGACTGGCCAGGTTTACCGTGAACATGGGCAAGTAAATGGTAGGATATGTTTTACGTATTTACCATCCCCCATCTAGTTCAGAGTTTGCATTTGTGGATGTGAAATGGAAGCCCAGAGGCAGATGCAACTATGCTTTGTGGCAGTCATTGGCCACCTCTGATGTGAAGGCACAGGGCTTGGCTCTAGGCCAGACCTGAGTTAACTGTAGTCTGCCCACATGAGCACCCAGCCTACCAGCGAGACTGACAGATAAACTCATGCTCTGTAGCAGGAAGTGAAAGGCCTGCCTCCCCAGATGGGAGATTAGGACGGCTTCCTGGAGGCAATGGAGCCCTGGCTGGGATGGTGTCTAAAGGTGTGGTACTCGGTGGGGGACAAAGCTGGAAAGGTTGCCTGCAGTTGTTGATGGACTTTGTTGAGACCCAACAGAGGTCATAGGGCTATAGACTGTATCTTCCCTGGAAGAACAGCCCTGGGGGATCCAGCTCCCTTTGCCAGAAGCTCAGCCCATCCTGCTCTGAACATCCCCAGATACTTTCTGCTGTGACCGGGGGGCAGTAAGGATTGATGTGTCCACCATTCCAATGAGTCCTTATCTTGCCAGCTGAGCCCATTCACCTTGGAAAGAGGTCAAAGTCTGCCCCCAGAAAACCCTCCCTGTCAGTTCTACGGGGAGAAGAGAAAGAGCAAATGATGTGTATAGCCCAGGAAACAGAGAAATGATCCAGAAAATAAAAGGGAGAGACACACACATGACCTAGGACCTCTGCGTTTGAAATTACAGGGAATGCTTCTCTCCTCCTCTCCTGCTGCAGAAGTAGTTGAGGTTTCTCTGGGAGGGAAGCAGCCTCAGGAGGGCTCTGATGACTGACTGGAAGTATCTAAGTTCTGCCACATAGAAGATACTCTGCCTTGCCTCTGTGTGAGTGTTTAGCCCTTGGATTTCAGATCCTTGAGAGAAAAGAAGAGGGAGGGCAGTTTCAGTTTTATAAGAAAGACATTTCTATCACCTGCCCACTTAACAATGAAGTAGTGAGCTCCTTGGCACTGATGGTAACCAAGCAGAGACTAGATGCCCAGCAGAGAGCCTTGGGGACTATGAGCCTCGGGGTGGAGTGCTGTGTTTCCAGGGAGGGTCAAATCTCAGTAAATGAGAATATGCCAGTGGCAGCAATTCGGGCAGTTCCCAGGAGCTGGGGCGAGTACTGTCCATTTCCTGCCTTCCTCTCCAGCGGGAAGCAGGCAGCCACAGCTGAGTAAGATGACATTCTCCTGCCAGAAAGCCACTGCAACAGGAAAGACTTCTCTGTGCTGACCAGGGCAAGTCTGGTACTCGGGAGACTTGGATAGAATTAAACCACCTTGTTTTTGTGGTTTTCAAAGTCTGCTACTAGGGAAGATTTGATAATTGGGGACATAGATCCCCATTTGACAGATGGTGAGTCTAAGGCTGGAACCTGAACCATGTGAGACATGGCCAGGCTGGTTGATTATCCGGTAGCCCAAGGGTTAGGTGTGGTCTCTCAGGGCACAGTGACCTCCCAGTCACCCAGCCCTGGTGAGCACTGCAGACCAAGGAGGCCACCGCAAACCTCACCGACTGTTGGAGGAGTCAGGGAGTGATTATTCAGAGGGGTCAGTGCAACAAGGAACAGCCAACCTGGCCTGGGGGCTATCTAGGAAAGCTGTCCCCAGGGACTGACATTTGAGCTGAAGCCTGAGAAGGAAGCAGTTGCCAGTGGAGGGAAAGGGGACAGGGTGCTAGGACAGGATGTGAAAGGGCAAGTTTGGGATGGCAGGAGGCTTGGATAGCTGGGCAAGGATGTATGTGGGGGACAGGAGGGGGGTGGATCAAGGTGAACCATGAATTGGACACACAAAGGGCTTTAACTTAAAGACAGAGGAGAGGGGTGAAAGGTTCCTAAGAAAGAGAGTGAGTGACCTGGTGCCAGGAAGAGCGCCAGTACCTGGAGGGGCCAAGCTCTCTCAGGTTGACCAGTGAGAAGGGTAGAGTCCGGTCTGTGGTCCCCTCAGGAGGTGGCCAGGGCCTGAACTGGGGCGGTGACTGGGTGCAGTTGCTGGTGCTTCCCTGCTGGAGCCTGGTGGCCCCTTGCTGGATATTGGAGTTGGGTGGGAAGCAGAGCCTGGAGGAGGCCCAGGGTTCTGGCTGACATTGGACCATGCCGGGTAGGTCTTTGAGGTAGGGCTATGGTGGTGAGAGGCTGAGTCTGAGCAGCCTCTTACTCTGTCAGGCCCCTGGTGTGGTCCTGTGGCTGCCCAGCCTAACCCAGCCCTCCCTGTCAGCCCTAGCCAGTGCTCTCAGGCCATCAAGTGGAACTTTCTTGACCCCCTCTTAGAGTGGCTGGTAGAAAACTATCCAGATTAGAAAAGGCATCCCCTTCTGTGATTTCCTTTGACCTGTAAGGTGGGCCTGAGATATAATAGCCTTCCCACTGTATGGATGAGGAAACGGAGGCTCAAATTAGCCAGAGTTGCTTAGGGAAGATAGGCCTGAACAGGGCTGTGGGATCCAGAGCTTCTTGCTGAACTCCCTCCCCTATATGTCTGTTGGAGAGTAAATTCTCCTTCCCTTTCTGAGCGCTACTCTCTGACCCCGGCCCCTTGTCCTATCTGCTTCTCTGTGGGCAGAGGGGGTCTGATAGATGTGCTGCCCTGTGTGTGTGTGAGGGGACGACAGAGGTGCTATGTCAGGGGTGAGTGGGGACTGAAGCACCCCCCTCCTCACCACCCCTCGCCCTGCTGTCTGCCTCCACAGACTGACAGAAGGCAGGGTCACCCCTGCTGAGAAGGATTAGAGAGAAGGCGGGGCACCCCAACTGCTGTTCCCCACCCCCAGCCCCCACCTGTTCCAAGCTGACTTGGCTCTGCGGTGGTAGCAGCCCCCTCCTCTTTACTGTGTGAAGCCAGCTGAATGCTTTAAGCTGGCCTTGGGATGCAGGCACCCCGACTTGAGTCAGGCCCTGCTGCCAGACTGCTGTGTGTCCTCAGGGAACCATTCTCCCTTCTCTGGGCCTTAGTTTGCTCATCTATCCAGTAAGGGCTTTAAAACCGCTGGCGACTTCGGAGCACTGTGGTCTGTGCTGGTCCTGTCCCCCTTGCCACCAGATCAACGCCAGCAATCACCTGGCCTGTATGGAAAGGCCAGGACAGGAGAGAAAGAAAAAAGCTTTTTTTTCCTTGCCAACACCACCTCCACAAAGGTCAGGCTGTGCTCCCGCCCCGCCCGGCAGCCAGCCTGGTGCCTAATGTCTGCCCAAGCGGCAGATGACCGGCACTGGGCTCCTAGCAACAGTGGACAAAAGGTTACTCCTGACGTGCCAGGCTGCCTTGGCCCCCTCGCCCTCCCTCTTAAAAGGAAAAAAAAAAAAGTTGCGGCTTTGGCTGGCGCGTGTGCCTGTGTGCACGCGCGTGGGCATGTTTGTGTCTGCACACTCGAGCCACCTCTCCCCGCCCTCCGAAAAAACGTGAACTCCACATGTCGCGCCGTAACTCTCACTGATGAAATGGAAAGTTGAACATAAATCAATGTCTGCCGCCCTGTTAGCTATGCATCAGCAGTCAGTGCCTGGGAGATTTGCTCGGTAACAAAGCACCCAGCGGCTCCGTGGGCCTTGGCTGCCCCCTAATGCAGAGCCAGCCCCACACCAAGGATCCCAGCAGGGGCTGCAGCTAGCTCCTGGCCACCTGCTTCTGCTCGCCCCCTCCAAAAGACTGCCAGTCTGCTCCCTTTTGGGCGAGAGGAAGGGGGCATCTTTGAAAAGACCCTTGGACCTAGGAGGCCTAGGCTGTTGCTTGCAGCCCAGGTGACCCCAGCAGCCGTGGCCCCTCTCTCTGGGCCTCTCCTCCTGAGCTGTAAGCTGACTCCGGATCTCTCTTGAGTTTTATGGATCCAGTAGTGTCAGCAGCCGCCTTCTCCTCTTGTTTATTAAGAGCTTGGGCTGGTTTATCCTTTTCCCCTTTGGACCTGGGTTTTTACTTCGGATTTCTCGTAGAGCTGAATTTTCCCCCTATGCCTGAGAGCTGTTCTGTTGTGGATTGTCAGCTGTCCCCATACTGGCCGTGTCTGATCCCCCACAAGATTTCCCGCCTCTCATGGGGGTTGGGGGGAGCCCCCTGTGTTTTTGTTTTGTCTCTTCATAGCTGCCTAAGGGAGTCGACCCTCCTCTGCTTCTGCCTTCACCTTTATTCTCTGCAAATCATGCTGAGATTTTTCTCCTTTAAAAAAAAAAAAAGGTCAAATTCCTCAGCCCTTGTAGCAGAAGAGGTTTGAGGAAGAAAATTCCACAGGAACCCTGTAATAACATGCCTTGGCATTATGTGGCTCGAGAGAGATCCCCTGAGTAAGATCACACCACCCTGAAAGGAAACTGCCCTTTGGGGAGTCTGGGCTGGGCCACAGGCCAGGGTGCTGGACTGCGGGTCAGGGCATTCTCGCCCCTCGCCGAGGGCTGTAAGGTGCTATTCTAAGAGCTGGCTATATAGCAGGTGATCCACAGTGTGGGTTCTGGGTTCATGTCCCGTTTCTGATTAAATTAACTGGCCGAATTTTTCCTGGCAAGCTCTCTCCCCAAACTGAGGGCCTTGGGATAAAGGACGCCCCGGGACCAGGCCTCTACAGGTGGCTTTGAACTTGTCTTCCAGAAAGCCTTGTCTCTCATTGAGTCTGAAATGATGGGATAAGACTTGGTACGAGCATGGACGGGGCCAGAGCCTCCACGAAGTTCTGGCTCCGGGCTGGGTGCTGAGCTCTCCCAGGGGCTCCCCGACCTGGGGGATACCACATCACCTCTGTACTCAGTGCAGGCATGGCAGCAGGATGGCACCCAGCTGGGATAGAGGCCTCCTGAAGAGAGGTGTCAGAACGCGAAGTGGCTGTGACCAGGGGCCTTGGAGCAGGACAGCCCGCCACCACTTCCTGGCGATGTGTTTTGGGCAAGTTACCCAACCTCTCTGGGCACTGGTTTTCTCAGCCGTGCTACAAAGAAAGCATTCACTCGGCAAATCGTAATGCTTCCTTTTGGAGCTGTGAGGAGAACTGTGAGGAGAACATATAAATACATACTGGTGTTCAGTAGTGGTTTATTGCTGCCACTGAAAGATGACCCATTAGCTTCAGGATCCATGTTGACCAGCGGTCAGAAGCTCAGCAGCTGGGCCCCTGGAGCCTGCGTGCGCATTGGCTTATCTGCCCCCTCTGTGTCCCATCCCTCCACTACCCTCTCTGAAGGCACTCTGTCTTCCTTGGCAGCCCTGGGGTTGGCACATGGGTTGCTTTGAGAAAGTCATTTAACCTGTCTGAACCTGTTGCTTCATCTGGCAATTGAGGGTAAAGAGAGCCCCAACATCTAGGGGCAACTGCGAGGATGCCGTGAAATGGTGCCTCTGAACCCTTGCTTGGCACCTGGTGTAAAAGACACTTAGGATCCTGGGTTGTGGACCAGGGCGGTTCTTTTCTGTGAGCTAGAGGCCAGGTGGAGCTGGGCCGTCAAGCTCATCCAAGAGCAAGGACCACAGTGAGTTTTCTCCTTTTTCTGGGAAGTTGTCTTAGAGACTCAGCATGGCATTGGTGGCAGCGATGTATGGGGGAGAGTCTGGGCATTCTCAAGATTCATTAGCTTTTTAGTGCTTTAACCTTCTAATTCGACTGACGTATCGGGCGCGTACTAAGTCCCAGGCCCTACTTGGCTCTTTAATGTGTCACCTCACTTAGTCCCACCCACCCTCCTTGGGCCCTGCCACCTTGATTCTTTGTTCTCCAGTCCACCCAACGGGAGCCAGTGGGGAAGGTGGAAGTAGGGAATCTGGTTGTATGTCCAGAAGCCTGCAATTCTGTTCTACTAGGAGCAGGCTTATTAACGTGAGCTTGATGAAAACCAACTCACCCACCCAGGGACCTGGGTCTTTGCCTGCACTCTTGAGTCCTGTCACTAGCAAATGGCACGTGGGTATCATTTATTTGAGTTTCAGTTTTCCCACCTGTAAAAGAGGAGCAGCTCCACCTGCTTCACCAGCTAGGAGTTTGGGAATGTGGCGGGAATGAAAGCAGATCAGAAATCTGCACAAGGGCTACTTCCCAGGGGTTGGCGTTCAATTATCGGTTCCTTCAGCACACATTCAAGAGTGACAGCTTTCTGCTGGCCCTGCTGGGCTCCCAGGGTTGGTAGGTAAGACAGTCCTGCTCCCAGGTGTTCATTGCTCATGGGGCGGACTCTAGCCTGGGGTAGCTAGTTCCTTTCCATCAGGTGATCTTCCTATTCTTCACTAAAAGAATAAAGTCCAGGTTCTTGGTAAGACAGAGTTCTTTTTTTATCTAGCCCGTGCTACCCTCACCCCATTATTGGACCAGCTGCTGATCCCCAGGACATAGGCCACGGCTGTTGTTCTCACGCCCAGCCTCTACCCCTCCAGCACATCTGCATGGCTGCTTCTATGAGCTGCAGAATTCTCTCCTCCTCTTGAAAGCTTTTCAGTCTCGGGTCAGCTTTATTCAAGAAGACTTTGACAGAGTCTTGCCCCATTCTTGCCCTAAGGTCAAAAAAGGTATACCCAGAATGTGGATCTGATTAAGTGTCTCTACTTCAGATGACTTACAGTACCTGATCCCGAGAAACTTACTCTGGAGTTGTGGAAGGGGTCTGAGAGTTTGGAGACTTGCATTCTATTCTGGGGCAGTGGTTTTACCTATCTGGATCCTGGTCTTTTCCGTTGTAAATTACAACAGCATTAGAAGGAGGGGACGTGGTAGGTGCCGTGATAAGCAGACGAAACCTGACCCTTGTCCTCTGGGGCATCAAGAGCTTTAGGAGAAGAAGAAATAAGGGACCACCTGGAGGGCCAGACAACCTCTACAGAGTTCGCCAAAGAGCACCCAGCATCAAGAGAGACCCCGAGGGTCTCTCAGTAAGGGCCGTGCTCCCAGCCTAAGCTGACTCTGGTTAGGACGTGTTATGTGTTGGTGGACAAGGGGCAGCTCTCTGGGAATGGGTAATAGGAAGGCTTAGAGAAAGAGGTGGTTCCCGAAGGATTTTATACAGCAGGGAAGACCCCGAAACACAGCTTGATGTATCAGCAGCCTCCCTTTGGTGAGGGCCAGTACTCTCGATGTCAGTGCTGCAGCTTTGTGCGAGGAGGTGGGGCAGCCCATTTTACAGGCGAGGTAAGTGAGTTTCAGAGGGGACCACAGGCTGTGCTCCTGGCCCATGAACCTGAGCTTTTCCAACAGCACTCACTGCACAAGCTGCCCCTCATGTACCCTCTGAGGAGCGCCGGGTCTCAGCGCACTGCCCCACAAGCTTCCTAAACCGGTCTCTCAGTCCTGGTTCTTTTCCCTCGCCCCATCCTAGAGCTTCTCTTTAGCTGAGAAAGGAAGAATAAATCTTGGGTCATTCATTCCCTGAGCCTCTCAGAGAGAGAGGCCTGAGAATTCACCCAGTCATCCAGAGCCACAAAACTAAAGGGGAAACCCTTGGCCGACTTTCTTGTTCCCTACTCAGCCCTCTTCTGTTCAGTGGACAGTTGGGGTTGAATCTGGCACTCTGTATTTGTGGCTGCTGGAGTCCTGCACCTCCTCTCCTCATTGGACATGATGAAACTTAACTTCGTGGAATTGTCCGTCGGGGCACAAAGGGGTAGGGCAGGAAAGCTGTGTGCGTGCCTGTTCCTAGAGAGTGTAAAGTAGAGCAGGAGTTCTCTGGGTGGACAAGGCATTGCCTTTTTAATACGTGCCTTGCCTTCACCGTGCTGTCATGATTAACAGCGGAGGCTGAGCGCCGACGAAAGGCGCTGTGGAGGCCGGTGGGCTGAAGCAGGACTATCCATTTTCAGAGCAAAAGGCAATCGTTTCTGTGGGGAGAGGATTTGATTCTCTTGGCAAGGTAGGTGTCCTCTCCCAATGTGTTCCAAGAGAGTGGTATTCTTCTGGCTCCTGAGTCCATCTCTATCTCTTCACTTGCCCACAGAGCAGGTCTCTACTGCAGCAAGCAGAGGGGGCAGAAGAGATGTGCTATCTGGATCCTGGCCAGAAACCCACACGGCTAGGACTGGATGTTGGAAACCCTCACCTGGTCATTTTATTCCTAGCTTTTCTGCTAACATTAAAAGCTGGGGTGTGGCCTAGTCTGGAAGGAGCCACTCACGGACAAGAATCTAACAGGTTTCCTCACTCCATGTGTAGTCAGGAAGAGATGGGAATTAGCACCCTAGACAGCTATGAACTCAGTGTTTCCCAGTAGCCGTAAGTCTTGATTTTTAACTTGAACAAGGGCAAAGAAACATCTTTGGCAAAGAACAGATGGATGCATGATTCCCAAGACAGCATAGATCTGATCGTCATTCCTCTTTGTACAAGATTCCAATGCCCTGGCTCCTTGCCTTGGAGGTCCCAGCCCTGGGGTCCCTATCTTGTGCGTAAGGTCCTCCAGCACCATGCCCACTCCTGCCTCTCCCACATAGATGCCAATCTCTCAGCCCAAAATCCCTTCCATTTCTTCTCTGCCAGAGGATGTCTGCTTATCCTGCCCAAAGGAGATTGTTCTATAATCACTGCCCCTTTGTTCCCTAGAGCACCTGATACCTGCCTCTGTTGGAGTGCAGACGTCCTGGACCTCCTCGGGGAAGGGCCAGGGTAGTGCTTATTTTGTGTGTCTCCAGTGCTTAGCCCAAGATGCTGGGACTCAGTGGCTAGATGTATTACCAGGTGGACATGGGTTTTGCCTATATATTCTGGGTATTAATGCTTTTTTCTGTGTCCCCGAAGAGTGTGCCCAGTTGTATGGACACAGTCACGTACAAAAGCATCTCGAACAGCTTAGCAGCTGGAGGTGAAGCCATCTCTCTTATCCCTGACCCCATCCCAGTCACAGCCGTTCAAGGTCGATCCCTTTCCTGAGATGACCCTAGAGAATTCCTCGGTGAATTCACAGCCTAGGAGAGAGTCAAACATTGTGAACCTGCCTAGAGATCTCAGGGCTGGAATCAAGCCCCCAGAATGTTTTGTACTGACAGGCAAGGAAAGAGCTCGTTCCCCGGCATTATGGCAAGAATGAAATTGAGGAGATGGTTAACAAGGAGATACTCTGGGACCGGCTGGCTGGATTTGAATGTTGGTTTTGGTGTTATAATGAAAGATATATATATTTTTTTTTTCCCAAGACTGATGGCCAAGAAAACTGGGGCTCAGAGATTGGCCACAGGATGTGGTAGGAGAACCAGAAGTCTGGTTTGCTGACCCTTGGTCTGGCACTCGTTCTGTCTCTCCTCAATGGGATAAATCTTGACTTTGACAAATAATACTGTAATGTTATTGGACTTCAGTCTTTCCTTTTGTGTAATGGGGCTAGTTTTTGCTTTATTTATCATATTAGAGCGATATGAGGTTAAAATCAGAAAGTAGATGTACTGTTTTGTTTTTTCTTGAGAATTTAAAAAGACCCTAGTTTTTCCTCTCTTTGGTCTCGAAAACCATTACCTAGTTCAAGGGTAGGCAAACTTTTTCTGTGAAGGGCCAGATAGTAAATATTTTAGGCTTTGTAGGCCACTGGTCTGTTCCAACTGCTCTGCTCTGCCATTACATTATGAAACCAGCCATGGATAGCGCATGAATGAACACGGCTGTGTTCCAATAAAACTTTATTTGCAAAAACAGGTGGCAGGCCAGATTTGACCTGGAGCCATAGTTTGCCAACTCCTACTTTAGCTCAGCATATTGGCCCTGCTCTTGGGGTCCTTGTGCTGCAGCTGGCCTCAGCCTCCACTCTGGGGATGCAGTGTGTTGCAGGGGACCAGGCCTGAACCTGGGACCAGTGAACCCACGTCCTGGGGCTCAGTCTTCCCCTGTGTGCACAGAGCTGGGAGAAGAGGCAAAGAGCAGTATGTGGAGGAACTCCTAGGTCTTGGAGGCCGCCTGTACTTTCATTTGCTGTGTTTCCTCCCTTTGTTTGGAAAACTATTGCCTGCTGATTCTGCGTCTCTGTCTCCATGGGGCAAGCATGCCTCATGCCTCTTGAGCAAAACATTCGCTGAGCGCCTCCTGCAGGTGTCTTGGCAGCCCACCCCGGAAAACCAGATGCACAAGTGTGCAGACCTCTCTCTCTCGCTGGCTGCCCAGCACTGTCCCATTTCTTCAAAGAGACGCGGGGAGAGGAGTCAGCTGGGGTCTTTGCTTAGAAAAACTAATCAGTCTTTTGCTGATCTTTTCTCAGAGTGAACCTCAGAGGCTTACAGGAATTCCTGACATTACACAGAGGTGACCCTGATGGGGAGACATTGTGTGTGGTCCTGCTCACTCCAACTGCTGACTTCCCCACCGTCCCAGGAAGATGGTCCCCCACCAGTTGCCAGACTTCTCCCTGGCAAAAACCATTCCACTTGTCCACTGCCCGTGGAGGGTTACTATTGTTGTGGGCTCATCTCCTAGGCAGTCAGGAGCCCCCTGACCGTGAGCTCTCTGGGGGCCGTGCGAAAGCCTGGGCTGTTGCTCCATAGTTGGGTGTGGGCCAGCCCATCCCCCTGACGACCTACTAAGCATGTGCCAGGCCTGTGTTAGGTGGGCACAAAGATGGCTCAGGCTCCTCTGCCCTCTAGTTGGTAATCTCAGCTCCAGCTTCAGCCTGTATCCCCCACATACACACACAAAGAAGCCTTGTCCCCCAAGGGGACAGATAGAAGTAGAATAGGAAGGCAACTGTCCAAGCCATTGCCGAGTTGTTCCCATGGGTCAAGATGAGGAAGTAACTTTTCCTGCGATGAGCTGCATGTTAAAGGAAGGAGCAGTTTAAAGCTTTCCCTCCTTCACCCCACCAGGCGGTCAGCTTCCCACTCCTGGGAGACTCTAGGTGCAGGCAGACTGTGTTGACGGATTTGGGGTGTCAGCAGCACATAGGCATACCTTGGCCCTCTCCCCAGAATGGGTTTACAGCATTTTCCGTCAGCACTTGTGTCTAAGAAGCAAATTGGATTATTTGTCGTATGCCTTTTACCATGTGTATAATTGATGTAATTTTATATTCACTCAATTAAAGTGACACACCCAACAGGCGGATTACAGAGGCCACCAGTAATGCAAGTCATTTATCTCCCGCTGCCAGTCGATAGAACCCACCCCTTCAGCCTTGCCAAACCAGTGGCCAGTGTCCCCTGGAGTCAGGAGAGCCAGGGACGTGTGGAGTGGTTTTGTCTCTTAGCAACCTGAAACTTCAAGTCCCCTTTCCCCAGAGGCCTTCAGCAAAACATAAGGCAAATTTGGCCTAGATGGTAAGGAGGCTGCCTTCTGTTTGGGTAGTGTTGGGCAGTTCCTAGAGTCCTCTCACAGCTTTCACCTGGACTCCTTGTCTGCCTTATAGATGAGCAGCCCGAGGCCCAGGGTTACAAGGCAGGACTCCCACCCGAGTGCTTTGGCATTTGAAGTCAATGTGTTCTCCACTGGCCACAGCCTGTCCTCGTTTGCACTCTTCCAGGCTCACCTCTGGAATTAGGTCTCAGCTCTGTTTCTCTGCGAGTCCATGATTCCTAGGCAGATGAAGGAAGCTTTGGGGAGTGTGGGGTGGCATTTGGTGAAGGAGCAGTGAGTTTTGGAAATATTAAAGTTAGCACACAGCTTTTATTACTTTTCTCCAAAAAAAAAAAAAATCTGTGCTTTTTTTTAATCTGATTTTTTTTTTCTTAAGGAGCAATTCTCTCTTACCCACCAGGTGGTCAGTCTTCAGTACAGAGAACCAATTTGGTCAGCCTCTTGGTGTAGTAGCTTTTCTTTGTGGTTCCTTGAATCCAAAGGTATTAGATGTGCCCTCCCAGGGCATGTCGATCGTGGCTGTGGAGTCATACCTGCTAGCTCAAGGGCAGGAATCTCCATGCCCTTGAGCCCGTGAGGCGCCCACAGATAAGACAGAATGTCCTAAGAGGACACCCACATTTGGAGAGCACCTGAGTGGGTAGCAGGTCAAGCTCCATGAAGGAAGATGTATGGACTTTCAATGAGCTAAGGAAGGTGTTCCCAGCAGAGCGAGTCCACTTTTCTGCTTTCTCTGTAAATTGAGCAGTTAGTAACTACAGGAGCATGAGGCACAGGAACCATGGAATACTGGGGATCTTCTGTGTACCTACCCCTGTCAGCTGTATCACCCCCCCTGCAATATTTATACAAAGTCTCCCATTTTTCTTATGAGGAAACTGGACTCACAGCATGTCCTGGAGGAGCTGGGTTTGGATGCCAGCTCGATGTAACTGTGAAGCTTTCCCTATCGTGCAACAAGTCCATCTCTTGAGGATGGCTTCAGGTGAAATTCAGGGACTAAACCAAGACGTGACTGGAAGGCTTAGGTGGGTCCTACTGACGGTTCTGAAATGCTTTTCCACAGAGACCTCAGATCCATGTGCCTTGGGAAATGCTCTGTTCCCCACCACATCATTGCTGGCAAAGGCTCTTCCATAAACTGTCAGTGTAACAGCCCAGCGTTTGCCTTAGTCACACCCAACGCACAGCCTCCCGGGGCCCTGCCTAAGTGACTCTCAGAGGCTGCTAGATGCAACACTACCCAGTGCTGAAATTACAGGAAAAGGAATAAAAAGGAAGTGCGGGAATTATGTATCTCTGGTCAGGAATGTCTGAGACAGAATGGCAAATCCATTAACAGGGTCTGGGGCAGAGCGAAGACCCAGACAGGAAGTGGGCATGTTTCCTGCTTCCTTTTCCCAGACTCAGTAGAGGGATTTCCCAAGTTGGGTTCTCCCCCAGGCACAGGTCTCCTTGCCATAATCCCAGGAAGGGTGCATTACAATTGAAAGAGTTCTGACCAGGCAGGGCACCCCAGTTTTCATCCCAGCTCTCTGTTGGTCTACATTCTGTGGCCACTCTGGGCCTCAGTTTATCTGTCACCTTCTCTTGGAGCCCTTGGCAGTTTAAGCTGACATTTGAGCTTGTTTGTCACTATATCCTCATCCTCCCTCACTAGCCTAGGATCTTTCAGGGCCAAGATGAGTCTCAGGTGCCTCTGTGACCCATGCCCCCTTCCCCAGCATGCGACTGGCCAGACATTAGGTCACCCAGAATATGTATGTGCGTGAGTGGATGGACCCATGAGTTCTTCAGTTGCTAGGATTTGTTCCTCTGCTCTTCATGCTCTGCTTGTGGACTGGTGGACCAAGTTAGGACTCTCAGGGGCTTTCGAATCAGACTTTGAGGACTGGGTCTACCACTTAGCCATGCAACTCTGGACAAGTGGCTTCACCTTTCTGAGCCTCAGTTCCTTGGCTGTAAAACGGAGCGATTGAGAGCCCTTACTATGAGGAGTCAAGGCTTACATGAGCTAATGTAATGTAGGTCAGGGCCACATTCACTAGTGGTATGTATGGCTGCATTATCCTTACTGTAACTGTTCCCATTTCACTGATGAGAGAACGGAAGTACAGTCAGCGGCAGAGTCAGAATTTGAATCCAGTTCTTTTCAAATCCTATTTCTGTATTTAAAATGGATGGGAATGTAATGTCATGAAGAGAACCCTGAGCTGGAGTTAGGAAATGTGGCTCAGCCACCAGCTAGTTCTCTGTGGTTTTGGACGTCACGTCACTGTGCTGTGCCTCTATTTTCTCCCCTATAATAAAGGACATTAGAAGAATGGATGGCAGAATCTGTTAGGGCCACCCAATAAATGGGTGCCTGCCTGGCAAGCAGGTGTGGTTTTCCCTAAGCTTCTAGTAAGGATCCCCCACCCTAGTCTAGCCTGATATTTTGTGCACCTCAGAGGTCTGCCCATCTCCAGCTCCACTGTGGCATGCTGGGAGGGTTAATTAGGCAGTACCTATGACAGAAAGCCTCGAAGGCCTGTCGGAGAGAGGTCTAAATGAGTAGGCTTCCAGACACACCTGTTTTGGGTTGCTCAAAGCTTTCAGCAAGTATAAGCCAGGAAAGGCCCACTGGGGGTGTTGTCCTGTGTGGGAGAACCCAACAGTATTATCAGCATTGACTCCCTCCTCTTCACACCGTTCACCTTAATCTTCTCCACCTGCCTACCAGATCTTTTAAGAGTTCAGAGAGACACCTACATCCCAACACAGGTCAAAATCTTCAAAGGAGGTCGTTTTTTTTGGTCTGCCTCCCATGTAGACTTTTACCCAAGTGGGTGACAAGTTAACAAGTTAAAAGACTATAAAATCTGTTTTCTCTAACCCTGTCTGTCAGTTTCTTGTTGAGACGGCAGGCTGGAGAGAGAAGACCACTTTTTTGTGGTAGTTTCCCCCAACATGGGGCCCTGTGCTCCGCTCCTGAGAGTGTGCCAGGCGTTCAGGGTCCCTCGCTCTGCTGTTGTGTGCAGTCTTGGGGACAGAGCCAAGACACAGATGTAGTGATGGGGAACTCCAGGCAGAATGGAGGTGGCAGAGACACAAAGGACGGAGCTTGGGGTGGATGTGGGCAACTCATTAGGAAATGATAGGCTTCTGGCTCCATGAAAAAAAAAAGCTTTCCGGCACAGTAGGACTGGGAGCCATGCTGGGAGGTACAGAAGCAGAGCTCGATCAGCACCTAACTAACAAGGGTGGGAGAGGAGTTTCGTGCCCTGGGGAGGTGAATGCTGAGCTTTATCTTCACTTGTGTGGAGATTGTGACGGTATTTTCTCTGGGTGACTGGCTTGTCTGGGCCAGGGTTCCCTTGTCTTCAGTATTCTGAACCCCAGCTCCAAGTCAGTGGGGAGACTTCTGAGCTGCTGCTCTCTCCCCAGACTTACAGTCCACCCCCCACTGCTCCCACAGGCCAGCAGAATCGCCGGGGCTGGCCTGGGGTCCTACTGACCAGTCATGCTCCCGGTCCTTATTTCTCATCGGGCATTTGTCTCGAGTCAGCTGCGTTGAGGCAGACTTGTGCCACATCCATTCATTCAGGAACCAGAGGTCAACAGGGAGTCTTAGGGAGACGCCGAGGTGAAGCACACATACCAACCCTGCCCTCCGAACCTCGGGGGGCCCAAGGGACAGCATGGAATGGCAGGCAGAGCCCTGTAGACTCAGGTTTGAGTACTGGCCCCTATTAAGGACTGCTCTCGATCAAGGCCTCCTGTTGGCGGCAGACACTTTGGGGTCCTTTATTTATGTTTTCTATCATTAATCATGGAGTCAGCCACTGCTACCTTTCCCTGGCTGACAGGGTGCACAGGTGCACGGGATCTGCCCGAAGCCATGCTGCTCTCCCTGAGGAAGCACTGGATCTTACCACAGAGGGTGAGGTATCAGGAGGGGGAGGCGCTCACTTCTTGCCAAGAGCTGAGCAACTGACAGAAGACCTTTTGCCCCCTCTTGGCAACTGGACCTCACCCTTGAACCCTCCTCTTCCATTCTTTTTATTTTTCCTTTTTGGGGGGTTGGCTTCGAATTATCTTATTTTGTTTACATTGCACCCAAGTTTCATGGTACAAAAGACTTGCAGGTGCAAATATGTCCCGCCTTCATTAACTTCCCCTCCCTTTTTAATTTATGTGATTTCAATTTTCCTTCCCTGTACTGTTAATTAGGGGACCCTCTAATCAGTGCCATTATCACAGTGGTATTCATGTTTAGGAAAGCCGCTAAACAAATGCTTGCAAAATTGCTAAATGGCTAATTAATGTCTGTTAATTAAGAAAATTGCTCATGGTAACAAACCATGCCGTTGCTGGCAGCCGCTAGAAAGACACACACTTGTTGAAATTAGTAGCATGGCAGGTAGGGGAACATCTGCTCCTCAGAGCTTTCCGGAAGTGAGCAGCCCTCGGTTGGCCACGAAACTCCAAGCCTGTCCTTAGTGGCACCCCCGGCTTCTCATATGGGCCCCCTCCGTCTTTCTCTGCTCACCTCTTCTCTGGGTCTCCTCGTCCACCAGCTCGGGCCCACCCCTTCACCCCTTCCCCAGCTCTGAGCTGTGCTTCCTGCGCAGGCAGAAGGCGGGGCAGCCTGGCTCTGAGGGAGAAGACTGAAGAAGAAAATCCTGCCTGCATCTCTCAGATTCTTTCTCCCCCTCTTTTGCAATGTAACTACACCCATTCCCCATGCACGTTTTGAATTTTTCTCAAAGGCAACTTCCAAGGGTAACGATAGTCATGGGCGGAGAAGAGTGAATTAGGATGTACTCATCACCAGTACCAGCATCCAGCTCCCTGAGTGGGCAGGGAAGGTGCTTCCAAGACAGGCTTTTCATCCTTTTTGACTGTGACCTGCAGCAGGAAATAGATTTGACATTGTGATCAATCTACACATTTACAAATAAAATAAAGATTAATGAAAACTATTTGCCTTAAAACATAAAACTCTGATATTTTCTATTCTTTTTATTCTGTTCTAGGTTTTTAAAAAACAATGGTTGCAACCCACTAAATTGATTTCACCACTCACTAATGGGTTGCAACCTACAGTTCGACCAACCCCATGGTTTAAGTGAATTCATCTGTCCATCTCTTTTGGGCAATTGAGGTCAGCATTGCCCAGGGCTTTGGGAGCCACCTTAGAACCATGGGCGGCTCATCACTGACTGGAATGGAAAGCCCAACTCCGGCACCCACCCACCCAGCAGTCAGGGGCCTACAGCTCTATCCCCCTACTCTTGCACACACCCACTCCAGCTCTGCAGGGTTGAGGTGGGCCTTGGACCCATCAGGCTACTCGTCCTGGCTCTGCCATTTACCATTGTGTAGCTGTGGCCAAGTCCCCTCATCCTTTGACACTCAGTGACCTCATCAGTAAGAACAGGAATGAAAAACCCCCACCTCACAGGCCGTTTTCAGGTGAAGGTGCATTAATGTACTGCACTGAGAGGGCGCTCGGTAACCGTGTCTTCCTCTCGTTTCCCCGTGTGTTCAGTCTCTGGCATCACCCCGCTCCTCCTGTCTGTCCTCGTTCATCCATCAGTAGACTGGTTTCTAGGTACCCATGACCTGCCTCTGTCCCCCCAGACTGGGAACTCCTTGAGGGCAGGGCCTCTTACACGTCTTGCAGAGTGGGTTAGTTTCTGTGCATCACTATGCTCTCTGAGCCCGTCTCAACCAATGTATTTAACATGGCAAACTCTGCTCCAATGCTAGACGATGCCTGGGCCCCTGCTCCTGTGTGCTTTGACAAAGGAGCTCGATTTGATTTTTCATTCCTGTAAATCCCCGTGAACGTGTTTATCAGCTTCTCTCCCTCCCGCTCGCCGTTTTCCACCGATGAGCCGGCGACCTAGGCAGCAGCTCACATCTCCCCGCCAATCAGAGCCCGCCGCCCGCACGCCTGCCGCCCGCCCTTCGTTTTGGTTTGATTTTTGTTCTTTTAAGCTTCTGCGCTTCTCCATGTGCTGTGATCTATAACCTGCCTCTACTGTCTGGCCTCACAGGGTCCTCCGGGGTCACAGCCCTCGCCGCACGCACAGCCTCCACCCCACAATCCCAGCAGCATGATGGGACCCCACAGTCAGGTAACGCACTTGGCTCGCCCGCCCGCCGGGGGGCGCGGGGCACCAGGAGGACAGAGCCAGCAGAGGAAAAACAAAAATCAAAACGTGCTCTCATCATTGCCTTCAAATCTTGATTGACAAATGAAGTGTTCTTAAAAAAATATTTTTTCTTTCTAAAGAGAGTCTTCATTCCTTGGACATCACACCCAGCTTGGATATAAAACCAAAACATTTCTGTGACCTTGTCAGCGGCCTTTGCGTTTTTGTTTTTTCCTCTCTCACTTTTGGTTTTGAGTTTGGTTAACCATTTGTTTGTAACCGAAGCTGCATCCCTAGCCTTTTCTTTGTGCACTCTTGCTGCTGAGAAAGCTTTCCTGCCCATTCCCTGCATTCAGTTAGGAAGCCCGCTGTCCCTTTACTGTTTTCATTGTGTTCCCTCCTCGAATCTTCGCTCCCCTTCCCCACCCCCTTCGTCGGTGGTTTCTGTGTGTGTGCGTGTGCGTGCGTGTCCAGCTTTGTCTGCACACCCTGAAAATCATAGGTATAGGTCCCTTTTCTGATTCTTTGATTTGCCTTTCCCAAGAGCAGACTTGTCCCTCCTTTCCCTGACATCGATGTCGCTGCTCTTCCGGTCCTGTGCAAAGTCCCAGCCGCTGCCCTATCACCCACAGTTGATCTCTGAACAGATGCAGAGTCGGAGTCCCCAGTGTTGGGGCATCTATTGTTTCCTCTGCCCAAAGGAAGTTTTGCCTGGAGGGAAGAGGCCACTGGGAGAAAGAGAGTTTAAAAGATCACTAGTTGTAACAACCTGGACTTTGTGGAGTGGAGCGCATTTGTGTTTGTCACTGTGCAGGAGCACAGGCTGTCATTGAACTAATTCCCTGTAATTGCAGCCTTTCATGTCACCGCGATATGCAGGCGGCCCCAGGCCCCCGATCAGAATGGGAAACCAGGTACTGTACCTTTTCATGTTCCCTCTCCCCTCACTCAGCCACTCTTGACCCCCGTTGTTCTTTGACTTGCATCGAAATGTGGGGAAAGGATTGGGAAGTGGAAGGACAGGTTTTAACATGGAAGTTAGCTTTACGAGCAGGTCCCCAGAGAGGGCCCTGTGTCCCCTCTGTGCCCATGGTAGAGCCGCCTGCCAGCATTTTCATCTGCCTTTCCTAGGAGGCTTGGGGCAGCAGTTCTAGGCAGCAGCAAAACCAGCCAGGGTGGGGGGGATGCAGGGTTTCAGCTAGTATAGAGAAGGTGGTAATACCCCTGCCCCTCCCTTGCAGGCCTTTCTTGGAAAAGGGTCTTCCTCCTTAATGAAGTTAATTGACAACGTGCATTTTTTCCTGGAAGCTTTTGAGAATTGCCAAGGCCGGTAAATAAAATCCTGCTATTAAGGGGAGAAATGGCCCGTAGGAATGCTTAGATCAGGAGCCTGGAGGCAGCGGAGCAGGACGTTTGGGAGTTTTTCAGCAATGTCTGCCGGCTTCCCAGACCCAACTCAAAACAAGAAAGGATTTGTTCATGTAATTAGAAAAGTGGTCTGCTTACGGGGAGGGCTTTTCAGACTGGGGTTGTGTGCCTTAGGCTGGCCTATTAGAATTGGAAGTTAGTTCTAGGTGGTCTGGAGAATCAGCCCCGACGCCGCCCTCCCTGGCATAGCCCATCCAGGGGCGGGAGGGCAGTTGGTGAGGTGCAGATGAATATCCTCTTTTGAGGATAGATAGACTTAAAAGAAACTTCTGGGAAATTTCTTTTTCTGCCAAAATATTTTTTATACATAATTCGAATGACCTTGCAAAAAGCCCTTCAAAAATCTGACAGCAACACCAGTGCATCTAACCTGTGCTGCCTTGGGAGCCAGGAGTTCGGTCATCAACTAAATTGGTGTTCTCTGAGTGTGGTTGCTCCCATCCTCAAGGCTCTGCAGGAAAGCCCGGGAGTGAGATGGCACAGGGACCACAGGGATGCTCAGAAGGAGACAGACGCCTCCAGTTTTGAAGTTAAATTACCTGTCGGGTTTCCACTTATTTTTTTTTTTTCCTCCAAAAGCCCTTTGTTTTCTATTTTCTCTGACAAGAAGGGGACAAATTTGGACAAGAAGAATTAGAGACTCGGCTTTTTGAGCAAGGAGGGACCCATGGATACATCAGAGATGAGGAAACAGAAGGTCGGAGTGGAGGAGTGACTTCCCAAAGCCTCCCAGTGAGCTGGGCTCAGATCCCTCTCCAGCTCCCTAGCCAGTGCTGTTTCCTGTCCACCTCACCCATTCAGTTTGCTTTCACAGTTGTGAAAGCGCGGCCCCTGCCTTTGTTTTCAGCCTGTCACCAAGCGGCTCTCCTTTGCCATCACACACCGGGGCCACAGCAACAACTTTCTCTCCTGCCCATCCGGGGGCTCTCCTCTGCCCCAGAGAGAGACCAGATGCTCTCTTCTAATTGTGGCCCTTCTTCTAGCTGTTGAGGGACACTAGAGGAAATGTATATGTTTCTGTTTATCAATTCAGCATGAGCAAGTACCCAAGAGAGCAAATGGAGAATAAATTGTCATCTGCATCTTCACAATCTCCCATCTCCCGCCTCCCTCCTCCCCCTCATCAGAAAGCAGTACTGGTTTTCCAGTTTCCCGTGAACTCAAATTTTTGTCCTCCAAAGGAAGATGGGCCCCTTTCACAGGTATTGCCCCTGGGGCTTTCTTAAAGAGTACCTCAATTGGGGCTGTTGATGAAACAGAAGCCTCTGTGTCACCCGAGTTAGCTCAGCCTTCCACCCGGACAGGTAGGGCAAGCGGAGGCTGCAGGACTTGCTCATGTGACCTCCTGGGCAACGAGGGCACTTAGCGATCAAGAAGCTAAGGGTCGTTAACTTGGCTTTGAAGTTTTGCAGGGCCAGCCTCATACCTGCCTCCATATCCATGTCTGAAGTTTGAGGCCGTGTATGGAGAATTGCTGTGTTTTAAGCAAGGGCGGCTGGGTGGGTGGTGAACAGTGGGGTTCAGCCAGATTTAGGAGAGGAGGAATCCAGGGCTGTCAGGCAGTCCTTTCGTCACGTCCCAGCGGAGCCCCCACCAGGTGAGCGTGCAAACGCTGCTGGGATTTGTCCTTTCCCTGGGCAGACACTTCTGGCACCTGCCCCACAGTGCTGTGGGAGAGGCACTGGCCTACTTCCAGAAGCCTGTGGGACAGCCTCAGAGCCCCTCGCCCCCTAGCAGTTTTCGAGGTATGTGCACAGCACGTGCTTGCAGTCCCATTACGAGCTGTTACTTTCCTTCTTTGTTAATGCTTGAGGGCTTCAGCCCGCTCAGTGCAAGACATTACTATCTTGGTTATCGCACACCTTCCTTTTTTTGTAGAGAAGGCCCAGACTTCCCTGTCCTATTTCAGGTTCACCCCAGTGAGGGAGGTGACTCCCACGCCCCCTCTGAGCCTCTGGGCAACCCAGCTCTGCTCCTGCATCTTGACATGCAGCAGGCTTACGGGAGCCCCAGGAGGAGCTTCCTGTAGGAACAGGTGGTCAACACTGGGCTACCTGTAAAGGGAGCGATTGTCCAACCCCATGGCTGCTCTGCCCACCTCAATATCCTAGAATCCCCAAAACTAGACAGCCTCAGACTCAGCCCTGCCTGTGTCCTCTCAGATGCGTGTAACCAGCCAAACTGCAAATGGCACAGACCGGCCAAGTGATTCAGAGCTTGGAAACTCAAAAGAGAAGCAAGGCTGGAAGAAAGTGGGAGGTGGGAACAGCTAAAACCCAGAGGCTGGAGAGACAGACCCTAAGTCCCCAGGCAGGTAGACACAACAGGTGCTCCCCAGGCTTGGGTGGCCCTCTCAGAAGCCCTCCCCCTCCCTAGACACCCACACACACCCCATTCTGAAGCTATACAATGAGGACTCATCCCTTTTCTTCCTACCATTTCATTCCAAAACCAGCTTGGGGTTCACCATTGGGCCAAAGGTAGACCAGCTCCCCACTCAGCCATCCCCACAGCAGTGAGCAGGATGGGGATGATGGTCCCTATCACAGGTGCCTCAGACGCACTGGTACCTACAGGTGGAGAAGGGTGACCAGCTTTTCCAGAGGCTTTTCTTAAAGGCAAGGGCCCATGTTTAGTCCTAAGGCATAGGGCTCTGGAAGCAAACTTTTGCCCCAGCTCTGCTTCTCTCTCTCCTCAGATGGCAGCTGAGATAACTTCAGTCCCAAGTAAATCACTTTTAATAGGTTTTCACAGAGGTCGTGCCAACCGTTCACTCAGGAAACCCATGGCACCCTGTCCTCGCCTTCTTAGTCGTAACTGCACCCGCATCTACCACTTGTGTCAGGCTTTGGGGAGCAGATCCTCATTCAGCATCCTGCTCCTCCCTCTCCTGGAGCCCCCTTCTTCACCCTCGGTGTGGGAAGGAGGCACTTCATGTGAGGGAGTCAGGAGTCCAGAGTGCTCATGCCAGCTCTGCCAGTAGGAGCCTGGGGGCTCTTAGGCCTCTGGGCCTCATTTTCCCTTGTCTCAGTCCCAAAGGCTACCTCCACCTCTGTTCCCTTTTACAAAGAACCTCCCATTAGGATAGGATTTCTAACTAGCGTGTGTCTCACAGTTTGGAGGTAGGGATAAAATGAATTACGTCTCCAAAAGGCATAGGAAAGGCAGGGTTTGGCTTAGACCACAGCAGCTAGGGTTTGGTGGTAAATGGGAGGGGACACTGCTGCCTCTGAGGAGTGTGTGGCAGACACCGCAGCCAGAGCGTGACCAGGCTCTGGCAGGTACACAGACCCACACACACAGCAGGGCGGAGCAATGGTTTCTCTCCCACAGATGAAGCCCGGACCCACCCATGCTAATTTTCGCTGACGCCAGCTCAGGCCGATTGCCACTCCCAGGGGCCCTTTCCCCGCCTGGCAGGCAGCAGGAATGGTCTTGGGGAGGCCATGAGTGGCCCTAAACGGTCAGGCGAGGAGCTGTGGCAGGCAGATGTGTCCCCTTCTGTCCCCCAGCTCGGGAAGCAGCTGCACAGCTCATGTCTCTCATCTCTTTCAGCCTCCGGGAGGAGTTCCTGGGACACAGCCACTGCTGCCCAATTCCATGGATCCCACACGACAACAAGGTAGAGTGAGCGAGCGTGGTGTCTGCCTGGGGCGTGGGGCGTCCCGAGGGGCTCCTTCTCCCTCTATTGTCTCCCCCTGCCTCTGCCTCTCACAGCTCACCTATTCTCTCACGCAGGGCACCCCAACATGGGAGGATCGATGCAGAGAATGAACCCTCCCCGAGGCATGGGGCCCATGGGTCCCGGCCCACAGGTAAGCCTGTCTGTCTGTCCATCTCCCTGGCCATCTGTGTGCCCCCGCCTTCTCTCCTCTTTCCACAGTCTGTCAGTCTTTCCACGTCGCTCAGCTCACAGAGGTGAAAGGAAAGGGTGTGACTAGGTCCCCAGTTGCCGTCTCTGTCCAAGGCTGGGCTGGACTCACACACAGCCAAGAACAGTCCCCTCAGTAGGCAGAGTTGAGGGGCCCCCAGGGAGCTGAGGAAGAGGGGCATCTTGGAGCCTCCCAGTGACAGACCCTTTCAGGGGAGGGGTGTGCCAGCCTTTGGTGTGAGGATTTTGGAAGGCAGAGGGAGCATAGTGTGGGTCCTACAGGAACCCCAAAGCCTCCTCCCATTTTGGGTGGGTGGACTTGAGCTGGCTCAAGGGTCACGGTTTATTGTCACCCAAAGGTAGAACAAATGAGTGGGGGTCCTAGCTCTGTTTGCAGTTCACCATTTGTCCTTGGACAAATCACTTTGACCTCTGTGGGCCCCAGCAGGCCTCTGTTTGCCCACCTGTCCAACAGGGAGGAAGTCTGTATCCATGATTCTCAGTGATGCCACCCCAGGTGAGCGGAGGCCTGGCTGGCCAGGGCCCCAGCCAACTGCAACCCAGAGCTTTTGCCTCTTCCGCATACCGGGGTCCTGCCTGAGATTTCTTTTCACCGGAGGGCTCCATTGCAAAAGAAAAGAACCATTTAGAAACTCTAGAAGAAATTGTTTCAAGTGCTCTGCCTACCTCTTTACAGTTACAACAGTGGTTGCTCCTTGTGACCAACTCCATACCCCACGGGTAGGGGCCCCACGGGACCATAGTGCAGGGGTCTGACAGGCCATTCCCATCTACGGCCTTCTCGCTGCTGGCTCTTACTCTTCTGAGTATTTGAATGTGGCTCTGTTCCCTGAAGGAGCCATGACAGAGAGTTTGCTCTGCTCTTCCCTCCTTGGGAATTTCCTGGATTCTGACTGCCTGAAAGAAGCTAGAAGTCTGGCTGAGGGGAGGGGAGTTTGACATAGTGAGAGCGGGAGGGTGTTGTTCCAGGGTGTTCCTTCCTTTTTTTCTGCCCCACCCGGAAGCCTGCTTGTCCCTCCCACCTGTTTGTAGATGTTTGGATTCTCTGGGCCCCTCTCCAGGTTTCTGGTTCCCTGGGGGTGGAGTAGTCCCCCCACATACACATGCCTTTTTTTTTTTTAAGAAGAGGCACTTGTGCACACCCCAAAGCTCTCCGCTGCTTCTGCGTTGTACTTACAGCACGCCCGGTCCCTGCTTTCTTCTCAGGGGTGCTGAAAGATTTTCGGGAGGGCCTTGTCTTCTCTTGGCCCCATAATCCTAAAAGAAAGCAAACCCACACCAATTGCAGTTCTCGTTTTCCTGTTTTATTTATATATATGTATATATAATTTTCTTTCTTCAAATCCCCTAGAGCTCCTATTTTTAATAGCCCCTCTGAAGGCACCAGAATGGCTCCTGCCTGCCCGGTAGCCATCTCGAACTGACCTCTGCAAGGCCACCTGGCTGAGGAACCGGGGGGAGGGCGGCAGGGTTTGCAGCAGAGCGTTCCCTCTCCTGAGTGTACCTCAGCCCCTGCCACACATTAGAGGTACTCTTGGTGTGGAAGTCCGCCGTGGCCTTGGACTTCAGAACATCCTGGGGGATCTGGGAGATCTAAGGTAGAGTCTGAGGCAGGAAGATTCCATTCCTACTCCACTGCCCACCCCTCTGGATTGTTGGAGGTTTTGCAGCTGCATCTGTAAAATGGGAAGGAGGCCAGAATCTGCCTTGTAGGGTTGCTGAAAGGGAGAGGGTCAAGTTCTTGGCATGATGCTTCTTGGCACAGGGCAGCCCCTTAGTGAGCAATTTATGTTTTCGAACTTGCGGGCTTGAAACCAGTGTTCAGGATTCTAGGTGCTTTGGTTTAGTTATTGCTTTTATAGTTTTTTCTTTTTTTTCTTTTTTTCTGGCAAAGGTCATTAGTATATTGGGGTTCTAGAAGCTGGGAAGGGATGTTATCAGACAGGCTGAGAGCAGAGTGTTCTGGAAGTTTAGGACTTCCTCCCGGCTTAGCAGGTATCTTGTTGTGTCTGTGTCTCTGACCAGCAGTCTGGCACAGACGTGGGGCACACTTTAAAGAGGTGAAAGTCCCGAAGGTTCAGTCTTGCCGAAAAGGGCCTCCTGGGCCCAGTGTGGCTCTCCTGGCCTCCGCCAGCAGTGCACAAGGTGGAGCGCACCTGTAGGCCCTGAGGGGGGCCTTGAAGGGGGGCCCCGAGGGCAGGGAGATGCTAGCATAGGGGTGAGGCCGCCGACCCTCCCCAACCCCACCAACCTCCGGAGCTGTGAAAATACCACCCCTTCTTTATTTTACTTTATCAACACGAAGACCCTAAGGTGCTTTTCCTTTGGGTCTCCTGTGTTCCTCTGCGTAGGGTACAGTATTAAATGCCAGAGCCAAACCTCCGTCAGAATAACCCAGAATGTCTGCACCAGTCCTCACTGGGGAAAGAAAGGCCTGGTGGTGTGTCGGATTGGGCTTGGGCAAAGTTGGGGTGTGGGGTGGATTGCAGGGTCTGGGGTCAGCCAGGGAGCAAGCACCACAGAACCTGGAAGTTTTGGACCCCACAGCTGAGGGTGGGGGGAGGGCAGACTCTCCTCATACCCCCTAGCCCTTTCTCTCTGCTCCCTGAGTGACCTGCCCTGGTCACTCCCAGTGGACAGAAAAAGGACGCGCTCTTAACTTAGTGCTGGAAAACACAATTCTGTCTGCAGCTCCGCCTCGTTGGCTGTCAGTCCCTTATCTGCAAAATGGGCAGCTGGGTGATGACCTCATAGGTGGTCACCCTTGTGGGGTGGGGTGAAATAGCAGCTGTGAGACACATCTCAGCACAAGGCACCTGCGGGTGCTCTGTGTATTCCATTCCCTCCCTGGGCTCAGGATGTCAGGAAAGGTGGCCAGCCTCTCAGGCAGCGGTTAGTAAGTGCTGCTGCGTGCACAGGGCCGTGCAGAGACCAGACTCCAACGTGGGAAACCCGGAAACCCTCAGCCTGTTATTCTAAGATTGCTAATAGCCAGGGACCACTCCAGAACTTTCTGAACCAAGAAATAGGTACAGTGTGGTCTTGGGGCTGCTTTACAGATGGAGTGACATTACGCTTTTGGAGCTTGTGTCACATTTTAGCCTCACTGTCACAAGGGAACCAGCAGACCAGGCATTGCCCTGCCCTTTGCCCTCAGTCCCTCAGATTTTACTCTGGTTTTGTGAAATGGCCAGTGCCAAAAGGAGGTAGTATTTCCTCCTAATTGTTTCCTCTCTTTAAAGAATTACGTGTGTGTCAGTTTTAGGTGGGAACTTGCAGTTAAGTTTTTAAAAGTGAATCCTTTTAGAATAAGGCTAAAACTATGGGGTCTTCTGGCCAGATTCAGGTAGAGAGAGCGCTTGGCCCGTCAGAGGTGCTGTGGCCCACAGACCCCACAAGCACTAATTCCCAGGGCCACCGGCCCCTCAACGTTTTTGGTATTCAAGTTGGGGTGGAGTCGGCACAGCCTAGAATCAGATCGCCATTCTGGCCTGTCTGCATTTGAGAAAGTTTAGGTGAAGGATAATCCACAGTCCCTAGGGGCGATCTGTGCCACCTGCAGGGGGAGGACCTGCGTCTCCCTGCTGATCAGGACAGTCCAAGCACAGTGCCTCTGAGCAGAGACCCCAGAAAGAAATGGGAGGATTGAAGCCTGGTCAGAGCACCTGGGGCTGGGTGAGGAGGGGGCGGGCTGCTCAAGGGACTTTCACTGAGAGGCCTCCCAGTATGGGACGGCCAAGCTTCCATGTAACTAGAGAGGGGTGAAGGACAGGCCCCACCTACCAGAATGCTGTCTTGACAACCAGAAGTGTCCCCTTTGACAGACTCATTCTAAAGACTAGATGGATCTCCCCCCTTTTTAAGGTGAAGGTAGTGCTGGGTGGGCCACAGGCAGCACTGAGACAGTCCCTCTGACGAGATGTTTCAGAAAGTAGTAGCAGGCCCCAGCCCCTGCTGGCTGCTGGGTGACTTGCCGAGTCAGTGTGATCCCTGCACAAGGTGCAGAGCTAAGACAGACAGTGGGACCTGACCCAGGGTCTCCCACAAGAGGGCCCATTGTTCCTGATTGTGGATCAGCCCCGCTTCCCTTGTCTAGGGTCTAGATGCCCACATGGGGATGAGGGTGAGGAGTATGGAAAGATAGACCTCCTCGGATGTGGCCGGCCCCATGGCTACACTGAGAACAAGTCCCATGTCTCCAGCTGCCCCTGTCCCAGTGGAGCGGAGTGGGTAGCATTTGGCTAGTGGTCACACCTTGCAGCCCAGTGCCGCGGTTAGGGAGGTGGGCACTGGGAGAAGAGGGGGCCATGCTACCTAAGTCTCTGAAACCATGTTTCCAAACCTGCCTGCCCTCTGAAAAGGCTGGTGTTTGTGATCTGAAAACTTTTCCTCAAAACCTGACTTTTAGCCCTATTTCCCTGCTACTTACTGTGTGGCCTTGGGCAAGTCTCCAGCCTCTCAGGGCTTCCACCTTGCCATCTGTGAAACGGGGAAGGTATAAATGGCCTTCCAGGGTCTGTACTTCTGAAAGAGGGAAGGCTGGTGAGCACAGTCCCTCCAGGGAAGCAGCCATGCTGGTATTTGGGAAGCTCTTGAAGGCAGGGTAAGGTTAGGAACAGCAGAGGGTGTACCCAGAGCCTCTCAGAGGTGCTGCATGCTGCATATCCAAGCATCTTTCAGGACCAGGCACCCTATTCGTCATCTCTTCTCACTCTATACAGCAACGTCGGGCTTCCACCCACCCCAGGCCAGCCCCCTACTCTTGCCCCAAGGAACAGACCACTCTCCTGGGTGGGAGAGGCAGCAGGATGCAGCTGCAGGCCCTGGAAGAGATCACTCTCCGGAAGACCTTTCTGATGGGCCGGGCTGTATACAGTGGACGACTGAGCTGCCTGGGGAGTGGGTGAGCTTTCTCTTCTGGAGGAGTGGAAGTGAGGCCGAGATTTGTCGAGGGGATTTAATAGCTGCATGTGGGGCTTAGACAGGGTCCTTTAAGAGCCGAGGTTCTACGATGCTTAAAGCAGCATTAAGGGCTTTGGTGTTTGTTCTGCTGCCAACATCCCAAATCAGTACACACCTCTGAAGACTGACAGCACTTCAGAGCCGTCATTTCATCTGATCCTCACAGGGCCCTGTAGGGTTGGGAGCTCTTTGTCCCCAATCTGTGGATGAGGCAGCCCAGTAAAGAGCTGTGGGGCTTCAGCCCCATTTCTGCCTAGAGCATAGCTATACGAGTGGTTGTCACTCTGCCTCTGCGCCTCAGTGTTTCAATCTTTCCGGTGGGGATAGTATTGGGGTGGTTGTGATGATTGCATGCAGGCGATAGAAAGTAACGTAGTACAGAGAAGGCGTTACTGTTATTTATGTAGTTTGCCCAGAGTCAACAGCAAGTGGCTCAGCTGGGGCCAGCTCTCCGGTGTTCGAACCCCAAATCCATGGCTCTGCTCGCTGCACTGTGACATCTCTGTAAAGTGGGCCTGGCCCCTGCGCGTCCCCCTGAACCTGCCCCTGTCCGAGGGCAGGCACACAGCTCGATCAGGCACGGAGGCTGCAGGCTTTAAGAGTGCTGGCTGCCTTAGGGTCCCTCTGTGGCCGCCCTGCCCTGCCTTCTTCAGCTCTAGGCCTCGCTTGTTGCCAGCCGGTGCTGCTCCTGTCATTGTCCACCCCCTCTCTGGGCATTCTTCTAGACTCCAAGCCCTTCTGTGGTTGTCCAAACAGAGGAAGTGGCCCCAAGGCAGTGAGGTTTGGGAGATGGCCCCTGGCCGAGGAACCCACCATCAGCTTGATGTTGGCTCTGAGTTCGTAGCTCTGGCTCTCGAGCCTCCTGTTTGCCCCCTTCCCACACAACCTCTCACCATATATGTGACACAGAGCGCAGACTCCAGGGGCTCACAGATCCAGGTTTAAACCCCTGCTGGGTCATTGCCGACTGTGACTTTGAGCACATCTTTTTTCCCTGAGAACCTCAGTCTCCTCTTCTGTGGAATGGGAATAATACTAGCCTCGTGGTATTCTTATAAGGACCAAACCAGAGACTGTATATACAGCGTGCTGTGTGCTCAGTAAAGAACAGCTACTGCTGGCTGTTCCTTTGCCATCAAAACCCCACCAACCTACTTCTTTTCAGATTCTCCTACAAGGACAGAACTTAAGCTATAGCCAGGCTCATTTTACTTTTCTTTCGTTCACTTCTTCACTCCTTCACTGATTGATCGATTCAGCCAGTCCGTGCCAGCTGGTAAATGGGGCTATGAAGGTCCTTAAGACATAGTTTTCATCTCCAAAAGACACTCGGAGTCCAGTAGGCGACATGGATGATCATAACCCAGTGTGGTATGGTTGGTGGGGAGGAAAGTTATGAGGCATTATGGGAGGAGCTAGAATGGAGCAATTAACCCCGAAGGGCAGGGAGGGGAAGGCTTCACAGAGGAGGCACTGTTTGAACTGCTGGGTATTAGAGGATGTGTAGGATCCCACCCAGTGGAGAAGGGAGGCGAGGCATTCATTTCTGCCAAGAAGATAGCAACAGAAGAGGGGTGTCGAGGCAGCACTGGCTCGTGTGTGGCAGGAGATGAACCAGGTGGAAGGCCTGGGTGCCTGGTTCAGGTGCGCTTACGGCCCTCCCCACTCTGCCTCGTGGGTTATGCTGAGCTGGGGCTTCTGGGGTTTTCCGAGTTCTGTGTAGACTCCTGGAATGGTGATTCCCCTCTGAGGGTGGAAATGTTTTTCTCCTACTCCTGTAGCCTGTTGAGGGCCCCACGTGCTGATGCCTGGATGAGGCAACTGGATCCGGGGATGGGGAACAAGCCAGACCTAGGACAAGGTGGGGTATCTGTACATGCCAGGCCTTTCAGGAGCATTCTTTCCCCTTCCTCATTCAGACCCAGCCCCGACCCCTACCCCGGCCTGTCAGCAGGTTCCTCTCCCTCAGAGGGTCTAACATGGCTGGCATTTATCCGTCAGTCCGTTGCCGAGTCCATTCCCCTCACCTGCCTGAGACTTGAGGAGAAGGTGCAACCAGAGTCATGAGCCCAGAGATGTGAGCGGCTTGCTTGATGTCCGTGTGCTTTTGAGAGAATCGTCTTGAAGCCCCTGAAGATGCATTTTAAAGTTGTGACTGTCCCTCTGTGCTGGCTTGTCATTGTGGTCCCATCACTTGGTTCCCACCTTCCCTCCACCTTTTTAAAACAAATGTATTATTTTTTTCTCATCAGGTTTTTTTTCACAGACTAACCCTCTCGCTTATATTCTGTCTGTTTGTTTTCCCTCCCTCCTTCTCTCTCCGGTTCCCCTTCTCCTTCTCATAGACTGACCCTTGGTTATCGTTGCAGAATTATGGCAGCGGCATGAGACCACCACCCAACTCCCTCGGCCCCGCCATGCCCGGGATTAACATGTAAGGCAAAAACGACCCGCCAGCGGCTCAGAGCCCATGGCTTTTCCCACCCTCTCCTGCCCTCCTGGAAGACTCATGATCTGAGTAATTACTGGCACCTCTCTGGACCTTAGTCTCCTCATCAGTTAAGTGAAGATGTTGGCAGTACTGATGGTGAGGCCTTACTACACAGAGTGCTTTATGTGCCCAGCACAGTTCTAAGCATGTTATATGGGTTAGCTCACCTGATCTTCATAAGAACCCTGTGAGGTGGTTGTTATTATCTCCCATTTATAGATGAGGTAACTGAGGCACCAGAGAGGTGAAGTCACTTGCCCATGCTCACACAGCATAAAGTGGAAGGGTCAAGATTTGAACTCCTCTACAATTGACCACTGTTGTAGTTCTTTAGTGGTTGTTAACCCCTTTACGGTGATAGCTCCCTGTGAAGATCTGGGGACTCCCTTCTTAGGAAAATGCACCTGCAGAGGGTATTTTATATATAGGAGTTTGTAGATTCCCACCCCTGGAACTACCCATTACTGCCCCAGAAGCAGATGGTCTCTAACCTGAGGCCCTGGGCCTATATGAAAAACTTCCTGTTAGTGATCTCAACCCTCTTGTTCTGCCCCAGCTGGCACCACCCCCTTGGGGTCAACAGAACCTTTTTCATTGTTTCCATCTTTTTTCCCTCTGTCAGGGGCCCTGGAGCTGGCAGACCCTGGCCCAATCCTAACAGTGCTAACTCAGTGAGTACCAGGTCGGGTGGGTGGTGTTTGCCAGGGAGAGATTTCTGGGGGTTCAGGGCAGTTTCTGTCCCCGGGTTGGAAGTGTCACAGGTTGGAGAGATGCAGTAGGACCCTACCTGATGCCTCTAAGGAGAAGCCCACGTGTAGGCAGAGGCTTGGGAGTAACATGCTAGAGCCATGAGGGGCTCGGTCTCTGACCAGCCCAGCCCAGCCCAGCGCATTGCTCTGCAGAAACCGAGATGTCAGCTGAGAGCCTGGCTCAAAGAGCACTGTTCACATAGAGGCTCCTGCAGTACTGGCTTCCAGGACTCAGAAGAAGGAGCTAGGAAGGGGCTCAGCACAGATAATCCAGAGGAGAATGCCAGAGGGACGGGGCAAGGTTCTCACTTCCCTGCCCCCTCGAACTGGAGGTTCCCCACGCGGATCCTCCCCACCCCACCCCCTACCCCCCGCCTCAAGGCTCCCCCGCGAGGCTCTCGGATCAGTTCAGTGTGGGAGCTAGACTTTGCTCACACCCCTGCTTCCCTGAGAGGAACTAACTAGGTGGCTTAGCGTGTCCCACAGCCTGTCCCACCAAGAGTGGGGTCATGGTCTCAAGTGGGTTTGAAAGCCAGAGGGTGCTGCCTGTCTGAGGAAGTGACTGACACGTGGCTCCTCCACCTCTTATTTCTAGATTCCATACTCCTCCTCATCACCCGGTACCTACGTGGTAAGTGTGTTGGGGTTTGGGGTGTTACATGTCTAGCCACTTGTGGCAAAGTGTGCAAGAGAACTACTCAGGGATCCTTGTCTCTTTCCCTTTCAAAACACATTCTGAGCACAGATTCCAGCTGTGCTAGAATTTGCTATCAATATTCAGGTATTTGTACCTTCTGGTGGCCCAGAAGTCCCCAAACAAAACCCAGAGTCGGGAGCCCCAGATCTTGGGGGCTGACCAGTGGGCTGGTTGGCTCCCACCACAGGCCTTCTGTTTCACCGATGAGCATGCATGTGCACACATAGAGCTGCCTCAGTTTTAAAGAAAGAAAGGGGGTGGATCCAACTCTGGGCCCCAGTGAGCACTTGGCTGCCAATGTGGCTAGAGCTCGGTGGCCTCTCCTACATGTATCACCACCGAGGGTTTCTGATGTCAGTTTTTATCTCATCTCTAGGGACCCCCTGGTGGTGGTGGCCCCCCAGGAACACCCATCATGCCTAGTCCTGCAGGTAAGAGGGCTTGTGGAAGAGGTGCTTTTGGGGGCTTGGGGAGTCCTGGAGGGGCCTAGGTGCAGAGCCAAAGCTTACCAGCCACTCTCCCTGAGCAGCACATCCTCTACTGGGCATCTTGGCATCAGGGATTTAGGAGGCAAGAGGCCCCTGGTGCCACCAACCTACCGTGTGGCTTCAGCCAAGTCATTCCTCATCTCTGGTTAAAGGACAGGCAAAACAAGGAGATCCAGGAACCAGGGGTCTCACTGGCCTCGGCTTCCTCTGGTCCAAGAGCACCCTGTCTTGGTTGTGCATTTCTCTAGGTGACTGAAAAGGGGCTTTTGGGTTCTGGCAGCCTGGGACCTGGACTCTGCACATGGTGCCTGTTGATTTCTGGTCCTCTATGTAGGAGGGCCCTTCTCCCTTTTTCTTGAACCGAAAGAGAGCATGCACGCACACACGTGGGCATGTGCACACGTGCACGCACACAGCATCACAGTTGTGTTCCTTTCCCAGCTAAGAATAGCATACGACCAGCTAGAAGAAATTCAACATCAATCCTTATCCACCCCAAAAATAAAAAGTGAGAAGTGGTTGGATTTTTGCCTTTGAAATGTGGGGCCTATTCCTGATACAAACACGTTGGCTGATGTCCTGAAGAGATGTTTCTGGCTAATTGGGGAGGCGGAGGGGTCCCTCTCTCTTACCCCATCCTCGGCTCCCCATAGCAAGGATGCTGCTCAGCTGCAGGGGTGAAGCAGGCGGCGACTGTGATATTCTGGCTCCCGCTCCGACTCCTTCTTTCTGCTGCTGCATTTTTATGAGCTGCATGACCTACATTCAGACTGGGTCACATTAAACCACTCCATATGTTAATGCGTCTCCAGCCCCATCCCTGCCTCTCCCTCCTGCCCCATCAGCTTGGCAGGGTGGCCCCTAGGTAATTTGTGGCATCTCTCTTTCCCTGATTTTATTAAAACCGCTGGGCAGGGTTGAGTGAGAACACAGGTGATGATCTGCCTGCCCCTGCTTCGTCTCAGCCAACGTCTAGGGACCAGGTTGGGTTTGGGGTGGAGAGATGAGCCTTCGAACCTGTAATCCCCCTTTGTCATGTCCTCACTGCTGTCCAAACGCTCTGAAATTCTTTGTTACAGGGTTGAGTGGTTTTCTCAGTTGAATTTTCTATGATTAAAAACTTTGTGAATCTTCATTAAATACAAATTAGCCAGAAAATGGTGGTACTTAGAGGAAATTTTAGGTGATAAAATACAAAAGAATGAGTTCAAGTGCCACGAGTTTGTTTTAATTAAGAAATGAATTAATCACCCCGACTTGCGGGTTTCCACTATTCTACAGATTCAACAAATTCCAGTGACAACATCTACACAATGATTAATCCGGTGCCGCCTGGAGGCAGCCGGTCCAACGTAAGTCTGCTTTCTAATAATTTACATATCAGATACCATAACAAATCATAATTAACTTCATCAGCTGAGGGGAAAGCAAGTTTAATTGATTTCAGCCATTTGTTACCAAAGATGAATAAAATAAACCATCAGAAAAGTGATTAACTCTTGGGCAACTCAGTTTCCATCTCATGGCTGCCAAGGGGTGAGGGAGAAGAAGATGGAGTAATTCCCACCCCTCTGGTCAGAGCAGGGCACCAGACCCCACTGTGGGGATCCCCACCCCTCTGTAGGGTGCTGGCGAGGGAAAGTACCAGGCTATAGGTCAGGTCTCAGCGGGTTCCTGCTCACCAGGCTGTGCCACCCTGGGCAGTCCCTCACCCTCTCAGGTCTGTGTCCGTGGCTGTGGACCTAAGGGTTGAGGCCACAGCAGGAGCACGTGGCCTGTTTGGGGACCTGCCTGCCCTGTGCCTCTGGCACCTCTGGGAGCGCTGTGACTCCTGCACCTTGCAGCCTCTTTGCCTCTCCTCGGGCCATTTCCTCATCTAGAAGCCACTCCCTCCCATCTTGGCCTCTCAAAGTTCCAACCTTCCGTGATGTTGCAACTCAAATTCCACTTTTTCTGGTCCTGCTCGCCCATTCCTTGTTCCCTCTGTTCCATGTCTCCTGTGACTTGACTATGCAGCCACAGCCTATATCCCTCTGCCAGTTGGAAGCTCCCTAAGGACAGGACTGGTCTGACTCACCTCCACAGACAACCCTTTCACTCCAGGAGGGGAGGTAAATCCATCCAGCCTCGCTCTCAGGGAGCTCAGGGTTTAGAAAGGAGGCTACTGTATGACCAAATCAGCAGAGGCTGAGGGCCGGGCTTGGGGCCCCAAAATTGCCTGTGGCTTTTTGCTGTGCTCCGTTTGGTTTTGTGGGTTCTGTTCCTGATGTGACACTTAAAATCACCCCCCGTGCTAAACCCTGATCTTGAGTGGCCTCATGCTGGACACTGCACGTATTTAATCTGCTTACAGCCTCTGGGATGAGGGTCTTTGGTCTGCCTCCTGGGGCGCCAGGAGGGGTCGTAACCAGAGTCGTGACTGAGGGGTGTGGGGACCGCACGCCACGCCTGCTGTTCCACCACACCTCTCCCTCCTCTCTTCCGCGCAGTCAGCACCTCCCACTACCCCCACTTCACCACCCTTGGCTCTCACTAGGGTGACTAGCCATCCAGATTTCAGCGCTAAAAGCCCCTCGTCCCAGGAGACGAAGTCCCAGGACACGAAAAGTTCTGGTTTTTGCCAGAACTGGATGCAGAAAGTTGGGTAGAAAAGTGTAAGACCCGTACAGTGGCCCAAAAGATAGGGACTGGGCACACTGTTTGGTGTCAGATGGAAACAGCGTAGATTATCCTCCTCGCCATATTTCTGCTGACCACGGACGCTGGCTGTCGTGACCTGTGTTTCTCAGCGATGGATCATCCACGTTGTATCCCCCAGTGGTGGGACTCATGTGCATGGCGGTCACGGCACGGAGTTGCCTGTGACTCTGCCTGCAGATTAACCGTCGTGCTCTGTGTCGAGATAGGTTTCATTTTTCACGTGAGCATTGTGACCATGTTTTCTAAGAGTTCAGCTAATGAACACAAGAACGATGCCGACATCAGCACCATCACCAGAATAAAAGACTGTTAAACGACCGTGTTATTTTAACACCAGGTGGGAGGACACATACAACTGGATTAGGGAGGTAAATAACCGAGATGGAAGGTACTGCACAGTGTGCGGAAGAGAAGAGGGGATGTGAAAGTGGAGAGAGAGAGAGGGGTGTGAAAGCAAGCACCTCGGAGACTGGAAGGAGAGAGGTACATCCTTCTAAATCAATCAAAAGGTGGTTTTTGTCTTCTAAAGAGACACCAATGCTCAGTCAAAAATAAGAGCTCATGCATTCGCTTGGACATAACACCATCACCATGCTGGTCCCGCAGTTGCTCCATGAACTGAGAACATTATAGGTGCTGATTCAGAGGTTGCGACTAAGTCCTCTGGGTGAACAGGAGGGGAATTTTGATGACAAATGTGTCAGTCTTTTACAGCATAGAGCTGATTCTGTCAGATCTTACCAACAAATCAGGTGAGCTTCCTACTCTAGTGCATGCAAATCCTGACAACAAAAACAGGTCCACCAGGGTTTAGATACTTTGACTTGAAAACTGTAGTTTCAGATTGTAATCTTGATTTCTGTGAAGAAAACATAAATCAAAGATCGTTGTTCTCTTGTCCAAATACAAACTTAGACTTTGTTTGTTTATCTGCATTTTTGGCAGACAGTACACAGTTAATTTGGCAATTTTCGTTCAGTCTATAAATGTCTTACCTGATAAATGTCCCACACACCTGTCCCCTACACTGCTACAAAGGGGTGTGATTTGCTTACCTGTGATATCAGGCTTTCATAATGAAAATTCTTGGTGACTTGTCAATTTCCTCAAAAGGTGCAGAAATGCTTAATGAGATTTTTGACTTTAAGAAATAGCCTCAGACATGAGCCCACTAGATGGCTGTCATTGTTGCTGGCCGTGGAAAAAAATGTTAAAATGTCGGCCTGCTGCGATGTCCTTCTCTAATTTGGAAATACGTTGAGATAAGAATGGAGAAAGATATTACACTCAAATAGAAACGTATATGCAGTTTCTCCAGAACTGTTTGATGATCTTTAAAGAGGTCACAAGGAGCCTAGATGACGATGACCAAACAGCACCCGAGTTGTTCACAGTCATGAGGGGATTGTGACAAAACTTCATATGGCCAACAGGATGACTGGCTCTTGGAAATGAGACTGCTTGAGAACTCAAAAAAATGTCACCAGTGAGGGCAGCCACATTAAACAGGACTTTTTTCAATTTCTTTATTAAAACTGCAACTTAATTGGAATCCAGCTTGGAACTCACAAGTTCAGATTGCCTTTGTGCTTTAAAACTGTATTCCCTGAGGAGGAGAGGTTTGATTGCTAATGACATCCAGTGTGCTCTGGAAGGTTTAGAAGCGATGGACATCTGAGACAAAGGTAGCCCTTCTGGTGAATTTTCAGATGCAAAGGAGACCCGACAGGCGAGCAGCTGGTCTGCTGCAACCAGTCTGTAGATACAAAGTGGGTGGACATCTTTAGAGAGCTGAAAGTGAATTCCTGTAGGTCCAAAAACCTGCGTGAGTAAGTAAGATCTTAAGTACTCCACATGCAAATGTTTTTACGGAGAGGATGGTTTGGCGTTACCGCATTGGATTGACAGGAGGGCTTGGAGAGAGCAGAGCAGCAAGTCAAAGCGAGTTTTACATTTGACACTGTATTCAGTCTTACCACTCCATAAAAGAAAAGAAGGATGTCCTAGGAGCCGCAGGCAATTCAGAGGCGTATTCGTGGAAAAGCAATTACTGTTTGTCTCGTTGTACCCCTGAAAGCAAACGGGTCACCGGCAACTCTTCTTGTAGTCCCCTCAGGAGATTCAGCCCAGGTTGCTGCTTTTGCCAGGTCTTCTCAAATTGGCATGGTCAGTATGTGCCACCAGCGTTCCTGCCAGCGCAAAGGATGAAAGGCTTCGTCGATAGGATTACATGATCATCCTTGAATCGACTATGAAAGATACCCACCTGATGAAAGAAACAATGCTGGTTCTTTGTACCTAAAACTCTTTTTAACCTTAAAAAAAAAAAGGAAACAGAACAAAAATATCCTGTTGTAATATAGGACAGAACTATGTCATTTTTATAAGTTAAATATAGGTAGTATCTATTTAATCAGTCCTATTGTTTTTAGGTTCTCTTTAAAAATATTATATTTATGTATTTTGAGAATACGCATGTTATGTTTTGTATTATAGCCTACTGAAATATATATGTTGTACTATAGCCTCCAAAATTTAAATATTCGATAAAGAGTTAAATTACTATCTCAGGGGAAAGAAACATTATAAAAATGCTATATTTTTCCCATGTCATTTATTTAACTAGTCCTACTACTAATTGCCACTGTCAACTAGTCTTACTGTTGTTTTGTTAAAATGGTAGCATTTTTGTAACAAAGTGAATAACACAGAATAGTGCAGTGGTGCTGGCACAGCTGGCTATCCACATGCAGATGAGGGAAGGTGGGCTGCTTTCCTACACCAATACACAAAAGTTGACTTGAGGCAGACCCTAGACCTGAATGTCAGAACTAAAACTATCAAACACTGAGAAAAAATGTAGTGAATCTTTGTGGCCGGGGTTAAGCAAAGCTTGAGGTACAACAACGAATGCACAAATGATGAAAGAAGTGAATGCATTGGGTTTCGTCAAGATTTAAAACTTTTGTGCTGCGTAGGATACTGTCAACCCACAGAATGGAGAAAATATTTATAAATCGTTTATCTGATAAGGGCCTTGAATCTAAAATATGTAAAGAACTCAATTAAAATAAAAAATGGGCTAAGGATCTGAATAGACATTTCTCTAAAAGTGTACAGATAGGCAGTAAGCACATGAAGAGATGCTTTGGCATCATTAGTTATTAGAGAAATGCAGGTGAAAACCACAGTGAAGGACCCACTAAGATAGCTATAATCAAAAAGTCAAATAATGACCTGTCTTGGTGGGGATGGGAAGAAAATAGAACTCCCATACATTGCTGGTGGGAAGGTCAAGTGATGGCAGCTCCTTTGGCAGGTGGTCTGGCAGGTTTTTTTGAAAAGTTAAACAGTTACCATATGACCCTTCAATTGCACTTCTAGGGATCTACCCCAGAGAAACGAAAACATACATCCCCATAATAATTGTACACACATGATCATAGCATTATTCCTAGTAGCCAAAAAGTGACACCCATCTAAATGTCCATTGTTCTGCTTTGAGCGTGTGTGAGAGGGGAGCCCCACCACAACGGAAGCTCCCGAGGGCAGGACTCTGCTGCAGCTGGGCCTGAGAGCCCACGAGGTGGGCATACAGGGCTGCGGCCCGCTCAGGCACCATGCTCTGTGTTTTTTCCTCAGTTCCCAATGGGTCCAGGCTCGGACGGCCCGATGGGAGGCATGGGCGGCATGGAGCCACACCACATGAACGGATCATTAGGTAAGCCAGCAATGCTCCTGGGTCCTGCTGGCCCCTGCCCAGCAGATTTCTCTCGGCCTCAGCTCCTGGCTCAGCTAGGCCCACAGGAAGATCTCGAGAGAAAGATACCGCCAGCATGGAACGTTTTCTGTGCAGAAATAGTGTGGGATTTGAGTAGAAGGGTTTGGAAGCCCTTCCACGGAAGAGTGGGCAAGAAACTGAATAGGATTCTTTCTTCCTTCCAGGGTCAGGTGACATAGATGGACTTCCAAAAGTGAGTGTGTGTTGTGTCTCCCTGACAGCACCCACCCTGCCCCACCCCTGAGGCCCCCCACCTAAAGGCCTTTTTCCCAGTCTGGTGGGGCAGGCTGTGGGGGTCCATAGGCTCACCTCCTCTCCTCTCCCTGCAGAATTCTCCTAACAACATAAGTGGCATTAGCAACCCTCCAGGCACCCCTCGAGACGACGGCGAGCTAGGAGGGAACTTCCTCCACTCCTTCCAGAATGACAATGTAAGTGTGCCTGCCGCCACCCTAATTTCATCCCTGGACCACCATCTGATTCCCTGAAGTCTGGGGACTGGTTATTTAACAAGTTTCAGAGCCTCCTGGCCAAGACTTGCCCGCCAGGCTGGTGTCCCCACAACCGTGTTATGGCCCTTTAACCTGGTTATTTTTCTTCACAGTGCAGAGCCCTCACAGTCCTCCCTGCTGTGTGGACCTGACCATTACCACCCAAATCTGACCACTGGCAGATCCTTCTGGAGGCATCTTTGTGTAGGCGCAATGCCTCAGGCACTAATTAAGCCCATGTGGCTGGAAAAGCCCTGGGCTGGAAATCCAGAGGCCTGGGCTCTGGCCCATTGGGTTATTGTCCCCAGGGGTCTATTTCCATCTGTCCCAGGGAGTAAAATTCATGCATAGTGATTTCCTGGGGTCTCAGTGCGGAGGGGCTGGCCATCTACTTTTCCATATTGGGCTTCTATTTATAATCTATTTAAAGAAACAGCTTCATGGTTAAGCAGCTTTTGGGAACCCCAGACAGGCTCCAGCCCCATGGGAGGGGAGGGCCGGCCAGGGTGGCTGCTGCTTCCGCTGGAAAGAAGAGGTGATTTGGAGAGGGAAAGGGGCAGAGGGAGGTGAGTCTGCCCCCAGAGTTCTTGACAGAGGGCACAGGCTGGGGCAGCGAGGCAGCTCCTGACTTCGGCCTCCTGCCCACCCAGCGTCATCACATACTCTCAGCCCAGCCAGGCCCCGAGACCGGCCCCATTCAGTATGTGCAGTCAGACCTTCCTTCACCAGGCTCCCACTCCCTGGCCCTCGCAAACCCCCCTTCTCTGCTGCGTCTCTTCCAGTATTCTCCAAGCATGACGATGAGTGTGTGATCCCCCTCCTCTTCTCCGAGATGCTGAGAGAGCCGGCATTGCAAGCGGGAAGATGCCAGAAATTATGCAAGAAGAAGTGAGGTGTCATTTCTCCCCAGGGGCTGGAGGAGGGGCGTCTCCCTGCCCCCCTCTCCCCCACCCTCCTCTCCACTCCTCCCACCTTTCCCAATTTTAGTTTCATGCAATAAAAAGGCCGAACTTTTTATTCCATAAAACATGAAGGACAGATCTCAAAATAAAAATATATTTCAAG
>NW_024340701.1:8063975-8128912 GCF_902729225.1 Pteropus medius | reverse complement strand
CCTCCAGCCCCATCCTCAGCCCCCACCCCAGTCTTCCCAGCGAGAATCCTGCCAGCTGGGTGATGGCCTGGAGCAGAGTGCGGGAGGCCACCCCCGACAGGATGGCTATGACCTGGGACATGGAAACTGTGACCTCTGCGTCCTCATCCCCGTGGCCCTCGCATCGTCCTCATCCTGTATGTGGGCAGTGTAGGGCTGGAGTTTGGGTTTTCTTTTATTTTTGTCTCTTGATTCTTCCTCCTTTTTCAAAGATGGAACATTGACCAGAATTGCTCTGCATATGCTTGGAACTGGATGGAAAGACTTTGGAATAGTTATGGGGGTGGGGGAAGACACAAACCACCGAACAGACATGCTGTTTCTGGTCCTGTTTTTATTTTCAAAAACTGACACACGTGACAGTGGAGCCTGTCCCCTCCCAGGAGGAGCGACTCATGGCCTCCCTCACCTCAGCACCCCCCATGGAAACCTCTGTGTCTTGCCCTGGAGACACCCGAATTCTTTGTACATTTACTCCCTCCTCCTCCCCCGTAGCTGTCTTTGTTTCTCCCCCTTTCTGATCCATGTATATCATATTATGTGAGATATCATCTGCCTGAAAAAAGACCTTGTGCGGATTATTGGGAACATTGTAGCTGTTTCTGTGTTTTTTCTTACCTTGTAGTCTGGTTCTGAATTAAGAGAGGAAAAAAAAGTAATTATGATACATTGTAGTTTGTGTACGATATATGTTGATAACGTTTTATTAAAGGGACATCTTTTTTCCGCAGCCCTTCCTGACATGTTTGGGGGGAACATGGGTCGGAGGTTATTACACTGATTATAAAACGCAAGGCGACCCGTCGGCCGCAGAGTTTTTGTTCCCAGTGCATAACAAGATCTTGTTTTGTGTTCAAGGCATCTGCCTTCTTTTCCTGGGTGTGTGAATTCTGTATTTTCTGTGGAGAGTCGCAGTGGCCTTTGGGGATGGCGGGTTAAGAGGGAGGACATCAGTCTCACTTCAAGCATTTGGGGACATTATAACAGCCAGTTTCAGTTTCCTGTCTTACAAACACATTTTGGTTTGCCAGAAAGTCTTTCTGGAAGGAGAAGGAGGTTCCTAGTGGCCTGTGTTTTTGATTGAGAGGATCACTGAGAACAGCCCTGTGAGCTGCAGCCACACCCTGCATTCTCCCTGTGGTTGGAATTGCCGAGGGTGCTGGACCCCTGGGGAGGTTGATTTTTTTTCTTTCCTTTCTCTTTCCCTTTCCCTTTCCTTTCCGCCTTCAAGGCAATAGGGAACCCTTGAAGGGTTTACAGAGTAACACATTCTGAGTAAATTTTAGAAAACCCGGTGGAAGCAGCATCCTGAAAGATGGCTGGGCAGGCTGGACAGGCATGAGACACCCAGCTGCAGCTGTCACCTAGGCAAGAAATACTGAGAGCTGAGGTGAAGAAAGTGGTGGATACCCATTTGAACGTCTAGAAAGAACTTCCTGTTTTTCGGACCTCTGGGGACCTCATTCCAGGCCCATAGCAGGAGAGGGGAGGGACACGTGGTTTTCTGAGTGAAGTGTGGGCTCAGTCCACCTTTACAAGGGTGGAGGGAACCAGACGGCAAATCGCTAGTTTCAGACCCTGCCTTTGCCCCTACTTTGTGGTCGTGGACAAGTTTCTCTGTGCTCAGTTTCCTCATCTATAAAATGGGGATGATGGTTTGCCTACCTTGGGTTGGCGTGAGGGCAAGTTACCATCTAGTGTTCAGAACAGTGCCTCGCATGTAGTGAGCCGTAGTGTTAGCTGTGAGTGGTACTGTTGCTCATTTGGGAAGAGTCCAAATGAGTGTGATGGGGAGTAGCTGGAAGGGTCTAGAAGATTCCCTTTTGTCCCTTCCCCCCTCATCTTAGAACAGGGTTTCCCAGGCTCATCATAACGGGTACCTTTGGACAGCTGGGGAAACATCACTGTTGGACAGGTGAGGAGACTCAGGCTGTGGCTGACCTGTTCTCACAGCTCTGAAGAGGCATTTGTCCCAAATGCCAATCCAGTCCTGGGCAAAGAAGGTAGAGGTGATGGGTGAACATCCTTCAATACCCTTGCTGCCATCTGTGCTCCCCAGAGCAGGACTTGGGATAGGAGCAATGGCATGGGGGTGCTGAGCTGCAAGGGAACAGGCAATGGGAGACGGGGGAGAGGAAAGGGTCCAGCCTGATATTTCACTGCCCACCTCTGCTTGGGGGTTGAGAACACGGAGCTCCCTTCCACACCACTCCCCACCAACCCCCATAATTGCTTTTGCAACACAGCCCTGGTGAGGGCTGGTTCAGGCTTGGCCTTCTCACCGAGGGCAGATCTTTGAGGAGAGGACTGGTTCCTTCCCCCAAAATGTTTTCACTGCCCTGCCCTGCCCTGCCCTGCCCTGCCCTGCCCTGCCCTGCCTTGCCCTGCCCTGCCTGGGCACTGCAGCCAGGATAAAGATCCCTGAGTGAGAAGCAGGAGAGGGAATGTCATTCCTGTCCTTCCACAGAGGACGACATTAGCGCATCCCTGAAACTTGGACAGGAATCGAGGAGCCAGGCCGAAGTCCCAAGCTCAGCAGCTGCTTGCCTGCTAGAGTCATCATTGTCCACAAGGGTCCACTTCAAGGGGACACGCAGCCTAGGGACCAGAGTGAGGGCTGGGCCCACGTCAGAGAAAGCTGGCCTGGCTGGAGACCTGTACCTTCTCCCTCCGGCCTGGGCACCCCTCTCTGGAGCCAGGAAAGAAGAACCTCGAAGCAAACCAGCTGACGGCCTGTGAGGAGGAGGGGTTCAGTAGCTGTCAAGGCACAGAGCCAGACCAGGACTCTAACTCGGATGCGGCCGGGGCTGCCACTGTTCAGCCTGATGCCTTGGGTGACCCCGAGGGACCTCCCTCCACACAACACCCCTGGCCTCTGCTGTCCCATGAGGATCCCACAGGCTCCAAGGCGCTGAACCCAGAGCACATCTTGGGCTACAATGAGGGTTCTGCCCTGAATTGAGCTGGGCCTCCCCTGGGCTGGGGTAGAACTGACCAGGGGAGGAGAAAGGGTGAAAGGCAGATGTGTCCTACTCTGCCCTGGACTCACTGGACGTGGGCACTAGGGTACTGGAAACAAAGGACCACATCAAGGGGTGGGGTGGGTGCTAGAAGTTAGAGGGTCCGTTCTATCCGGCACTGGTGTTTCGTCCATTCTCAGGTGCCTTTGGCGTCTGTCACCTGGACATTCAGCCAGCCACCTCTTTGGTTTCCTGCCCTTCCGATGCCACCAAGATCTAACTTCTGAACATCCTTACACTCTTCCACCCATCCATTCATTCACGTATTCATTGAGCACCTCATGTGCCAGGGGCAGGCTGCAGGATGAGCAGGCTGAAGTGATGCTCCATTTTGGCAAGTTAAAGTTGAGATGCTTATGCCCTAGATAGCCACGTAAAGAGAACTGGAGACACGCTGGGATTTGTATGGTCTTGAAAGCCACGAGCCCGGCTGAGATCATCGGGAGAGCCAAGGACTCTCGGCAGTAAGAGATGCGGGAAATAGGAACCAGCGAAGGAGGCAGCGAAGTGAGTAGGAGAACAAGGTGCCCTGGAGACCAAGCGGAGAAAACTGCGGAGCGTGTTAGAGAGCCACATGCGGCTGAGGGGCCCGGCACTGCAGGCCCGCCATGCCGGGGACACGGTCCACACTCACCGATTCATTTGGATCCTGCATGGCGAGGTCTTGCCATTCCCTGCTGCTTTTTCTTGCCCCTCAGCACTTCGTGATGCAGCCATGTGGAACAACGTAAGGACTGCTGCCCACCGGGGGCCTTCGTTCTTGCTGTTCCTCCTTGGCAAGCCTTTCCTGCTTGCCCTTTAGAATCAAACGGCTCCTCTGTCAGGAAGCTTTCTCTGAGCCTCCATGGCCCCTATGCTGTAATGGTTCAACGTCTGCTTTCTCCCATCAGGCTGGGAGCTCCTTGAAGCTAGGGATCATGCCCACTGCATGCTGTCACCTGAGGGTAGGTACTCAAGTATGAGGAAAGAGGTGACCTTTACGGCTGCCTGCTTCTGCAAATCCAAAGAAGACTGACTCCTGTGAGTGTCCATCACACAACTGGGAACTCTCGAGGGCAAGGACCATGTCTCTCATTCTATATCTCTGACTCCTAGCACAAGGCCTGGCACGCAGTAGGTACTTATAAAATGGGGTAACTGCTGATAGAGAAGATCTATAGTGGGAAACCTCAGGGCTCAGTCCCCAGTGTTGACCTATTCTTGGGTTCCATCACGGCCCAGCTGGGCATGAGGAGAGACCCACAAGGGGTGTGTGTGTGTGTGTTGGGGGAGGGTGACAAAGCTGGGAGGGGCCATGCTGCTCTTGACAGGCTAGACAATTACCATGGGCAGCAAGCCCACAGCTTGGATGTAGGCTTTGGGTGTGGGGAGATGTAGCTTGGGATGTCTGACATGGGCTTGACTGAAGATCTCTGGTGGCAATAATCAAAGCAGAATGTCCAGAACAAGGGAGAGACTGGCCTCACTCTACCCTGCCATACTCAGCCCTGCTGAAGAATTGGGTCCCTGGTCCCTGCTCTGTGATAACAGTCTGGAGTAGGAGTTTGCTGTGAGCCATAGATTGAGAAGTGGGTTAGAAGTTCAGTGGGAGACAGACACTGGGCTATTTGGCTTTGAGGCATTTAATTTCCAGCCTCAAATTTCTACAAGGCTATCTCCTAACTGAGAGGAAACATGGGGTGTGGGGCCCCAGACAGCAGAGCTGGGACTCTCAAGTTGAATCTAGGAGATGAATGACATTCTTCCCAACGTGAGAACACTTAGCAGCCAGAGTTGCTAACGAATGAAAGAGGCTACACTGAGAGCATGTTCCCCACACTGGACTGTGTAAGCCAGCTGGGAGAGGGGTGGGTGGGTGGGTACGCTTGTTAGATGGGGAGTATTGGTTCCTGGGAACCCATGGAACAGAGGGCGAGATAAACAAGTCCCTTCTCAGGGGCAGAGTTGGGATTAGAGCCAGCTCTCTCTGACCTCTGAGTCCCTTCCAGCTTTTTGGCTGTTTCATTACCTCTAAAAGAGATCCCCATGGACTCTGCTGATCTGTGTGACTTGAATTCCTTCTTTTACAGAGGAGGGCAGGCTGGTGGTTGCAGGCTGAGAGTGAGAGATGGGGAACATGGGTTCCAAGGGAGTTTGTGCTCCAACAGGGCCTCCCTGGCCTCCTCGCTATTCTGCAAACACCAACCCCATCCTCACCTCATCTGTTGCGTTTTCCCCAGCTGTCTTCCTTGCCTGCTCCCGTGCCTCATTCAGTCTCTGCTCAAACACCACCTCACAGAGGCCCTCTCTGACCTTGGTTATCGAATAGAGTACCCTTTATCCTGGGACATAAGGGCTGACCCTCACCCACTGCTAATAGCTCACAATTGTGTCCTTCCTGGGCATTGTCCTGGGTCCCAGGGAACTGCCTCACGTAAGGTTCCACCTCTTCCCAGATGATGTGGGGCCTCAAGGCCCCACCACTTTGCCTCAGTTGGGGACAACTCTAAAGGGCCATCCAGCTCTAAGCTCTCTGTGGGATCAGCTGAGGCTGCAGCTCCTCCCTCTGCTCAGCTGTGAGGTTAAGAGGTTGGCTTGCTTACAGGTATCTGGAGAGTGCTCCCCAATAAACCTGCCACAATCCTTCCTTTCAGAGCCTGTCCAGGGAGCCCCGTCAAAGACACTCTCCTTCTCTTTTCTTCATGTCACTCTGACATGTTTCTTTCTTCACTGTCTTGCCTCATTAGAATGTAAATGCTGTGAGAGCAAGGACCTTGTTTTAGTCACTGCTCTACTCCTAGGGCCTTGGGCATTCCTGCCACATACTAGAAGCCATGGACACTCGTGGGATGAATGAACCAAGTGCTTGAGAGCTTATAATCCTGAGGCAAGGGGTGGGCGCTAGAATTGATCTGTAATAAGTGCGCATCTCTGGAGGTTCCCAGACATACCCCAGGAGAGGGGCCCTATAACAGGGTGGTCTTCCACAGGTAGGACCCGTGAGTCATGGTGATTTGTGTATTCATGCCAAAGGGAAGACGATGTGAGACACTCAGGTCACACACATGATTGAAGGGACTTTCTCCTGCCACAGAAGGGGAAGCAGAGAGATGCTATGTAAAACCTGAGGTGACCTTGGCCTGCTCCTTCACCAGCCTTGGACCTGCAGCCGAGGGACTAACCCAGAAAGTCACAGAGCCTCTGGCAAGCACCCACTCTAGGTCCAGGCTTGGGAGAGGACAGAGAGCAGCCTACAGGTGGAAAGCCCAGCTTTTCACAGGGCTTCTGATACCTCCAGACCCAGCTACTTGAAATGTGGATGAATGTAGCTTATTAATCTAAAAGTGGGGACAACCTGGGAATTGCTTTATCCCATTTTTCAGATGAGGAAACTGAGGATCTGAGAGGGAAGCTGGAATATTGGAGGCTCTTAGAAATGGCTTCCTCCAGTCCAAGATTACAATTCCCTTGCCAATAAAGTCTGCTGGAAATGAATTAAGGAACCCTCTAATAGATCAACCAGACACTTAAATATGTAACCAAATGAGAATATGTTCACAGTGGCAGTGTCAAAATTTCAGTTCCAACGTCTGTGGCTTAAACGTCCAAGTCCCTATAGTGGGTTTTTATACCAATAGTGTGACCTCCCCCTCCACTCCCCTCACACAGTACTTCTGTTTCATTCCCTGAGACTCACTAAGTAGGTAGTCTGCTCTCAGGTCTTAAGGCCAAACAGAGCCTTAAAATCATCCTATATTTCCTCCCTTTCTGTTTTTAAGGATGAAAAGAATGTAAGATGGTGGTGAGGATGAGGTAAGTGGGCATGTGGGATTTGAAGAAGTGGGCACATCTCTGTAGAGGAGGCAGCTATCGTCACTTATGAGCTTTCCAGCTCTTCACACTATGGTCTCTAAGCCTCAATTTCCTCATCTGTATAGGGAGATAAACACTGCCAGTCCTGACAGCCTCACCTTGCAGATCAGCTGCAAGGGTCTTGCAGGGAGAGTGCAGTGGGTTCCAAGCTCCACACTTTGGCTCCGAGGTCCAAAGGGGACACACGTAGGCCAGCTATTAGGGCTGTCCTCATTCAGGGTGGGCGGGGATGAGGGCATGCTGCCTAGGCCTGCTCCACAACACTGACTCCTTCTAGGGCAGACCTCAAGTTGCCCGGTCATTGCAGCCTCTGTCCCACATGCTCAAGACTCAGGCTCGCTTTGCCCTCTCCGCATGCTTCCACCGGTCCAGGCGGCTTCAGCCTGCTCAGCCTGGCTTCAAGCCATCACCATCATTCACCCAAGAATTACTGCAATGGCCTCCAGCTGGGCTCCGTACAGTTGCCCTGCCAACTCATCCTCCATACACTACCAATGTTTTTTAAAAAAATCCATTTGACTCAGCAATTCTGCTAGGAATTTATCTGATGGCTATGCTGGCAAAAGTACTCTAAGATACATGAACAAGGATGCTCACTGCGGCATTATTTATAATAGCTAACAACTGAAAATAACCTGATGTCCATCGATAGCTATTAATGCAGCTGCTCAAAGGAATAAGGTAGCTCACACGTGCTGATGTGGCAAGATCCTTCCATCTCAAGGTATTAGGTGACAAAATGTGTAGAAGCGTCTGTAACTAGGATGACACTAAGTTAATATACATACCTACATTATTACACATATACACTGTGATGATTACTGTATAAGAAACTCTTAAGATGTGGTAACTTAGGGAAAAGGACTGGAAATTGTCTTGGGTGCAGTGACTTCATTTTTATAGCATACTTTTCTGAGTTCTTTAAATTTTCATCATTTATATGTAATATTTATCTTTTAAATTAAAAGTAAAATGGACAACAGGGCTCAGTGAATTCCCCTGGCTCTAGGTCACCTGCCGTGAGAAGCCTGGGGCTGTTTGGCATTCAAGGCCTCTTGTGAGCTGTCCCCTTCAGCCTCACCCCCAGCCTCCCCAACTCACCAGCATCCTTCGTTGACTCCCTGCCTTCGCACACCATGTTGCCTTTCCCCAGTGACCCATTCACATGCACACTGCCACTAGCCTCATTTGTGTCTTTTCCCTGGTAATCCCTCCTACCACCCCATCTCGACTCTGCCCAGCAGAAAAGGTTAAGTTGTAAAGCAGAGGAACACAAGCCTGGGGGCAGAGACACACCAGCTGCAAACTCAGCTCTGCCACTTCCTAGTTGTGGTGGATGCGATGTGTGCTCCAGACTTCTTCAAGCAAGAAGCTCCAGCAGCGGAAGTGTCCAAGGATAATTGCTCAGCAGTCCCTCTGGGATGTGCTCAGGTCAACAAAGCCATCTAACCCAAGGTCTCTCCAACTCTGGGGAGCAGTGTTTATCCAATGACTGGTGACAAACCATGGTCTTTGTGGAAAGGCTCAGCACCTCACATCTCAGTGGGACAGCTCTGCTCCACAGCACCCACAGAACTGAAAATGGCCTGAGCCTCAGGTGCAAACCCACTGAGCTCAGTTTCTCTTCCCACCATTGCTGCCAGTGTCACTCTCCACAGGTGCCATTCCTAAAGGTTCTCCCCAGATTTTCACCTGCAAATCTCCATTTCAAAGTATTTCCTAGGGAAGCTGACCTAAAACACCAGCAGTGTGACCCCAGGCAAATTCCTTACACTACCTGTGTTTCTTCAGGCCAGCACATAGTAGGTATTCAACATATTTATTGCATATGGAAATGACATTTACCTTGTCAAGAGTTGTGTAAGGATTAAGTAAGATGCTGTGTATAGGTACCTGGCCCAGAGCAGGACCGGATGTTGTTAGAACAAATAGGAGGCCAGCTGAACCAGGGGTGTACTGGTCCAGTAACCAGGACACTAGTTGAGAAATCTACAATGAATATTCTATTCAGAATTTCTGTAGTCATTGTGAATGTGTCCACAATTTAAATAACCCCCAAAGAACTGAGCAACCATCACAGAGCACCTACTATGTGACAGACAATATATATACATAAGCTATAGTCTTCAAAACAAGTTAGGTTATATTAGGCCCAAGTTTCAGATGAAGAAATTGAAACTTAGATGAAGACTTTTATCTAAAGTCAGAAAATGGGTGGTGGGCGGAGATGCGGCAGGTCAGACTCCAGGGCCTGCATTTATATGGCGGCAGGCTCAAGGTGTGGGCCCACATGAAACTGGATGTCCCTCCCAACAGCACCCTCACACCAAGCACAGACTCCAGTGCCCTGGAAGCACTCTTTATTGTCAGCGAGCCCACCAGGCCAAAAGAGCACTGAGGCTCCGGGCAGGCCCCAAGCCCTGCCCAGGCTGCAGGGTCTTCGGTGGGTTGAAGCGTGGGGGTACGTGAGGCTGCAGAACAGTCCTTGGCTCATACAGCACCGTGCAAATACAAAGCTAAAAACTTCTTGAACGTCTCTGGCTGAAAACCAGTCGGCCCAACAGGTTCCTGGAAAGAACACAGCCCATTAGAATCCTGCTACGAGGTTTAGTGGCAGCAATTAAAACAAAGGTTGGTTTTATGTAAATCCTAAGCAACCCAATAATAGTTGCTTCTCTCACGGACCAAGGAAGGGCACCGGGGAGCTGGCACTGAAGAGATGCCTGAGGGGGCTGGGTCAGAGAGGACATGCAGCACTGCTAGCACCTTTTGGCTAAATGTCCTGTTGTCACTGACCTGATCTCTAATCCCTCTCACTTCGACCACCGGGAACAAATGGTCGGTTGCCCCTTTTCACTCCCAGGGCCAATAAGCCCTCACTCATTCCACACACATTTATCAGGCACCCTCTCTCTGCACTGGGCCTATGCCAACTGCTGGAAACCCACAGTGGCTTGAATCTGGCTTCTGCCCTCATAGAGTTTATAGCCAGGTGTTCAAATAGTGATAGTAAAAGGTGACAGGCCTCATATTAGAAATAGAAAAAAAATGTTAAAAAAAAACAGAGAAAATGACTAACTAACTGACTTCCATGCATGGAAGAGATCATGTATGAGTCTTAAAGGGCAAGCAGAATGGGCCAGAAAGAAAAAGAAAAGGTAAGAGACCGGAGACCAACACATGTACTAGTACAGAAGCAGAAATGAAGGTGGGAAGAGCAGGGGCGAGGCTGGAGCCCAGGGCCCGTGTTGGTGGGGGTGGTGTAGGCAGGGCAAGAGGCAGAGAGGGGCGGGAGCTGAACTGGACAGGTAAGGAGGAGCATTCTGACCAAACCGAGATAGTCTGGCACTACGCCAGTATTCTGGAAGGAAGAGGCCCTACAGACACACAGGGGAGAGAAAGAGCATGACTAAGAACAGAGAGATGCGGAGGTGGTTAGTGTGGCTGTGCAGGGAGACGCGATGGCTTCTGGAGCCAAAGAGAGGGCCCCGACCCAGAAGCCATTTCAAAGGTGAAACAACATTGAGAGATGGCTGGAGAATTATACAATGCTGAGAATGTTCAAAGGCTCAACAACGTCATTTAATGAATCTACCCAGGCCCTGTGTGGGACACAGGACACAGCTAGTCTGATCCAGCAGCACCCCTACTCTGTTCTCTCTCATCCCCTGATCCTGCTTTATGTCTCTTCGGAGTGCTTATCACTGCTTGATGTTATATTACGAATTTAGATACTGTCACTGCCCACTGTACAGAAAGTAGGCCTGGACTCTGCCCGCCGAGCACTAGTGGTGACAATGCCATGGGAGGAGTTCCCTAACTGTGGAATGAAATGAATGAATCATTCACAGGCCTTGCCTTCGAGGAGCTTGGAGCTTGGTTTGATGGAGGAGAAAAACATGCAAACAAACGACTGCAGAATAACAGCGTGATCATGCTGTAATGAGGGAACACTGGCTATGGGAACCTGCCCAGGGCACTGATGTGAGGCTGGGAGTGGGCTGGTACGTCCTTATGCTAAACTTGAAAGGACAAGTAGTGGATGGCCAAAGGAAAGAGAAATGGAGGATGGGGTGAGGAGAGGGAGAAAGGGAGAAGCTTCTTATACAGCATCTACTAAGATTCCAAGCTACTTAAGGGCAGGGCACACTGGGGAACTGAGGAGCTGGGTGTGGTGGGTGCAGAGGGAATCGGGAGGGGAGATGAAGAGATGGGCAGGGCCCAGGGCAGAAGGTGCTGTTCTAGGTGATGGGCAGGGCTGAAGGAGCCCTCCAGGCAGAGGTCTGGGTACGGAGCTCCTAAAGCCAGGATCCCACTCCCACTCACTCTGGGTAGGGAGAGTCACGGCCCTACTCTAATCACAGGCTGGAGATGGCAGGACTTACCACAACCACCTTCTTTTTGATCACTGGGAGACACCAAAAATGCTGATAGAGGAGCTGGTCTGAGTCCACCCACACCAGATTCTTGATGCCCTCATTAGAGGCCAGATCTGTGGTGTTCAGTTGTAACACCAAGAACTGGAAGACACGTCCATCGGTGCCCACACTCTGCACAACTACTGGCTGCTCCAAAACCTTAGTGTCATTCTGAGAGGAAAAGGAGATAAGTAAATCAAATGAGAAACAGTGGGGTAGAAAGAACAGCACAGACCAGGCAACCTCTAGTTCTGGCCTTTAAAATAAATGCTCTACTACATGTACTCATTTCACAATGGGGCAATGAAAACACAATGTGAGGTTAGGGCACTGACCAGAGCTGGGCCTTCCCTCCCCCACCCAGCCTGGCTCTGCCTGGCCTGGTGCCTCATGGCCCCAGGGTGCCTGCTCTTCAACTTGAGCACATTAAAGTAATAATTCTTGCTATTGAGAGGTGATTACTGGGTAAGCAGCACAGAACAGGAAGGTGAGCTGGGAGGTTAATGATGGGAAATCCCTCAAACTTCTGACACTGCCTGATGGTGACAACAGTGTCATCAGCTCTATCAAATGTGGACCTGGACGGTCAATGGATATAAATAATCTCATTCAGTTCTCACTCCACTTAACAGATGAGGAAACCAAGACTGAGTAAGGCAAGTGCCTTATCTGAAGTCACAAGATGTGTGTGGCATCAGAACTTAGACTGGCTAACACTAGGATGTGTTCATTTTCCACTTCTGCCTTATTCCTAATGGCCTGGCATCCTAGAATGCAGACAGTCATCTTACCTGGGCTTCGTGCTCTCGATGCAACTCTGAGAATGTGCCAGATTCCTGGAGTGTCTCCAGCCATGTCAGCCTCAGGATTTCACCAGTCAACACATTTGCTAATTATCTCTTTCAATTTGTACGACTTGATATAATAATGACACTAGCAACCATTTACTGAAGGCCTCTCATGTGTCAGGCATTACACAAGTTTTACATAAAGTCACCTCTAATCTCACATCTAGGGGTATATTCATTCACTTAACAGATGAGGAAACTGAGGTTCAGAGAGGTAGTATAATTTGCTCAAGGTTACCCATGAGATGTGAGCCAGGATCAGACCCCATGCTATTAAATCACTTAAACCCCTATTATTCTGCTCTACATTCAGTGTCCCATTGGTCTAATAACAGAACATTTTTTCACTCTCAGTATTGTCCCAGTTTGGTTAACAAATCATATGTTCGCCCTACCAAGACTTTGCAGTAATCCAGTTTGGTGATTGCTACTCACTGGACAAAGACCCAATAGACAGGCCCCATGAAGCACAGCATCCTTGATTCAAAAATGCTGCCTATATTCACCCCTCCAGGGCTGGAACCAACATTAGAAATAGCTAATGTCAGACCTCAGTGTGGGCCACGCTGGGACTGTTGGCCTTAGATATACCTGTTCTTAGTTGCATGAGTAATAAATAAAAAGAAAAGTACTTTTAAGTGTTAGCTGAGAATTCTGTATTGACTCTTATCTCCCTCTACAGATCAATAAAACTGCAGGTAGTACATAAATTTCTCAGCAATTTTACCTTTTACCAGAGGCTCTTCCCATAATTGCTCAACTTCACATCCCCAGGAATAGTCTGTACCTGGAGGGGGTAAGGGAGACCTCCTTTCCTACCCAACTAGGTGGCAATTAGTGGCAGCATTGCTACCCATGCTCTCCTGGCACAGAAGCTACCATGAGTGTACAGGCCTGGGACCTGGCACATGACTATCTCTGCCTCTGTCCCCTGCCTCAGACATGGGTGGCAGTAGGTTGTTCAAAGCTGGAGGGATCATGGCTCCAGTACTAGCCAACCCACTCATTAGCTATGGGATCTTGGGCAAGTTACCCAACTTTCCAGAGCTTTCAGGAAATATACAGATAACAGAAATAAAGATAATCTTCCAAGGACTGAAAAGACACAAGATCACATAAAGCTGTGACAGCTGCTAATTTCTTAGCTGTGACCTTAGGCAAGTTACTTAGCCTCTGTGAGCCTCAGTTTCTTCATCTGTAAAATGAAGCTAACAGTATCTGCCATAGTGGGTTGCTGCAAGGATTAAATAATGCAATGGTTCTCAAATTTTAGTGCAGTGGTTTTCAAAACTGAGCTTGTACCATTACTACCTGGAAGGCTTGTTATGACACTGATTGCCAGAGGCCCACCCCCAGAGTTTCTGAGGCAGTAGGTCTGGGCGGGGTCTGCACTTCCAACCAGTTCCCAGATGATGCACATGCTGCTAATCCAGGACCATATTTTGAGAACCACTAATACAGAGAACACTGATTAAATGTTTGCCATGTAGCAGATGCTCGACACAGGCAAGGTCCATTCCACTCCCTATTTCATTTGGCTAACCACACCTCCCCAATCCCACCTAGTTCCTAGTTGAAGTAGGATAGGGAACAGAACATTTTGAATTTCCTCACTCTTCCATAGGGCCTTAGGCTCTAACCAAGTCCTGAGAACTGGCAGCAGCTCTCAGGAACACTCTCCCACTCCTTGTTCCTGGAAGAGATTTCCCCCAGTCTTGGAACAGCTCTTGTGACGACCACTCCACCTGCATTCTATACCATCTAGGACCCTGAGGCTTCCTCTTAGAATCAAGGGGCTACCAGCAAGGGGTATCTTAGGTCCCCAGAACCTGTCCTGACTTGGCAGGCAGGTCTAGGCCCCTCCACTGCCTGCCTGATGGAGCCTGGTGCTCCAATCCTAATACTACAGAACAAAGGCAGTGTGCTGGAGCATGGACAACTGAAGCCTTAGGATTTGGGTATACCTAGTTCTCATCCTTTCTCCACTACTTACTGCTGTGTAAAGCTGGGCAAGCGGCTCAGCCTCCCTGTGATTCTGTGGCGTAATTTTAAAACTGGACATTATAATAAAACTGTGTGAGTTGCTATGATAAAGAAAAAAGTTAGGTACTTTATGTAAAAGACAGGCACATAGTAGGTCCCCAGCGGATGTCAGTTCAGAATGAGTGGAAGTGCCTCTCCCTAAAATTTCTCAATTAAGCAAGGAATCCCCGCTGCCCTCTTTCTTTCTTTGAGGAGTGTAAGGTAGGGGGGTCTTGTCTACATACATACCCCATAGAGGAGCCGGGCCTGAGCCAAGGCATTGCCAAAGGCAAACAGGATCATCTTGGCCCGCAGCTGATCTGGTTGAAAGCGGTATGGTCGTGAATTGGCTGTCTCCAGAAAATACAGGGTGTGGGGATAGGGATAAGGATAACCCTCCCGGTATCCTGTAAGATACAGAACCACGTAAAGGCAGAAAAGATTAATCGGCCTGCCCCAAGGCTCAGGAGAGTCACTTCACCTTAGTTCGGTGCCAGGCACTACAAAGACTCAATAAAGGCAAATACTATCAGCCTAGCTTGGGGGCTGGCAAACTTTAGCCTGTTGGCTAAATCTTGCCCCCTGCTTATTTTAAAAAATAAAGTTTTTACTGGAGTACAACTCTGCCTACTCATTTACATAATGTCTACTGAGTAGCTGTGACAGAAACCACATGCGGCCTGCAAAACCTAAAATATTTATGATTTGGCTCTTGACAGAAAATGTTTGCCAACCTGTTATAGGTAATTCTTGCACGCTAGCTCTAACTCCACCCCTTTCTCTCTCATTCGAGCACATGGATGACAGTGATGTTAGCAGAAGTATAACCTGAAATCCATGGCAATAATTTTTTAAAAAAAGAAATCATTTGCAAAATTCAATATTTTATTATTAATAACAAATGACTTCCTCACACCTCACAACTATCTGTACAACACTGGTGGGTGAGAATCAAAGTTTAACTCTTGCTCATCTCAGCCATGATCTTACCAGGTCATCATTCTCTTCCCCTGCATGGCTCTGGATAAACCTTTGGTAGACTGAAGGCTTCTAGAAGGAGTAACCTAGATCAGTGAAAGTGAGTGAAAAGGAGGGAGAAAGAGCCTGGGAAAATGTGGGCTCTAAAAATCCCAGAGAAGAGCACTACTTAAGATAAAGACACAGACATGGCTTTCCCACCTGCCTCAATCCCTGCTTTGGTTCCTCAGCATATGTAAATACCCAACACTCGGCACTTACTCTGTGCCAAGCTCTAAGATGGGTACCAGGAACAGAGGCCAAGCAGAGCCTGCCATTGCCTTTGAGGAACTCAGTCTAGAGGGGAAGACTGACAGGAAAACTGATCATATCCAGATGGAGAGACATGTCAAGTTAAAGCTGAGTCAGGGGCTGTGGAAGGAAAGATAAAAGGTCCTGATATGACTAGAAGGTCCCAGAGCATTTCTGGAAAGAAGTGCTTCCTAAGATGAATTATGAAAGATGAAGAGTTATCAAGCTGAAGACAAAAAGAGGTGAATGGTCAAAAGTTCCAGGCGGAGGTATAAGAATGTGTCAAAGCATGGTGGTGAGAAAGGGCACAATATATTGAGCATAGTTGAAATAAAGGAGGCATGTAGGGGAGCAGACAAAGGTGAGGCTGGAGAGAGGGGCACAGGCCAGACCCGAAAGCCCTCATGTAATAAGTTAAGAAGTTCAGACTCTATCCAATAGGCAATGGGGAGGATAGGCATTGAGAGAGATGAGATTAAATTTGTGCTTTAGAAGGGCTACTCTGGAATTGTGAACTAGGTGGACTGGAGAGAAAACAGCCTGAAGCAGACTGACCAGCTGGGAGGTTGTGGCGACAGGCAGAGTGAGAGACGGGAGGGACTGACTTCAGTTGCAGCTGTGGAAATCAAGAGAGGGAAAGGAGAAAGACGCTCATGACTGAGTTGGGGCCTGCCTAGCATGACTCCCTAGTTTCTTTCTGAGCTGATTGGGTAGACAGCGATGCCTTATTTGATGGAGTTTGGATAAATAGCCTCATTCAATGCCTGTGGGGTTTCTTCAGGCCTACCAGGAGGTTGGCCAGAGTTTATAGGTTACATAGAAAGAGGTGTCTTTCAAGGGACCTATGAATATAGGAAACATTTGGCCCCTGATCAAATGCCCCTCTAGCCACCCATTAAAACTCTGACCTAAGAGAGTAGCTTTTCAGGAGTCAAAAGCAAAGTCAGCCTTTGAGCAAATCATTTCACCTCCCTGAGCCTCAGTTACCTTGCCTATAAAACTGGGATAATAGTAACTGTCTCACAGGGCTACTCCATGGATCTTAGAAGAACATGCAAGTCAGGTGCCTAGCATATAGTAAGTACTCAATATATCTTTTCTCTTAAAAAAAAAGCACGTCCCTCTTCTCCACGCTGCCTGAAAGTCAAAGGCTTGATACTCACCTGTGTCATCTTTCACATCATAAACATTGCATTCCTGAAGATCGACAGTGGGAGATATGGGATAGAAGGTTTCAAGAACATGATTCTTAGTAGCTTCTACCTCCTCTCTGGAGGCAATGGGGGGCAGAAGGTCCTTGGCATTCAGTCGGGCTCCACTAGAACCACGGACCTGAAGGAGAAGAGACTCTAAAAGGGGAGAAAGACGATTAGTCTAACCTGGTCTAAAGCCTTATCTCAGTTTCATCACACCATGCTCAAGTCTTTTATATAAGTTTTACGAGCTGACCAGCCTAACCACAGAAAACAAAACTTTGGTTAAGAGATTAATCCTGGAATTCTTTTTTTTTTTTTAATTAAATTTATTGGGGTGACATTAATAAAATTAAATAGGTTTCAAGTGTACTATTCAATAATACATAATACATCATCTGTATAGAGCATTGTGTGTTCACTACCCTAAGTCAAATCTTCCATCACCATAAATTTGACCCCCTTTACCTTTGTCTACCTCTCCGTTCCCACTTAGTCTCTCTGGGAACTATTATACTGTTGTCTTTGTCTATGAGTTTTTGTTTGTCGTATTCATTTGCTGCTTTCCGTTTTATATTCCACATGCGTGAAATCATATGGTTCTCAATCCTGGGATTCTTGAGAGGGGGACTGACCAATGCACTCTTCTTCCTGTGTTCCCTTTCCAGTGATCCCTGAGGCCTCGTGGTCTCTGTGGGTTCAGGGCTGCCCTATACAGATCGTCCTAAGCACCTGCTTGCTCTAAGCTGAGGACCCAGTAATGAATGAGTGAGAGTTATTCTATGCCCAGGTTATTAAATCCAGGAAAAGGGCCGGATTGTCCACAACTGAGAGTAAAATAAATTGAGCCTGTCAAAAAGCCTCACTTAAGTTGGATTAGCATATCTGCTACATGGAGACACGGGTGTATGAAGAAAAAACTCACATCTGACTAATCAGAAAGCCTGCCATTGTGAATATGTACGAATATCCTTCACAGAGGTTCCCACAGGAGGCCACGTGCCACCACCCGGCAAAATATGTTGGAAAAACTCCTTGAGAATAGCTTTCTGAGCATTCTAAGTGGAGGCAAATCTTTCTCTGAAGGTGCTTGGGTTTTTAGAAATAGTCAAATAGCAGTGTGATGGTAATGGATCAAGGATAATGAACTTACATATCTAATGGCTAACAGCACTGCCATTTAATTAGCATGTGGTCTCACTTACTGAGTACGTAAAAAAGGGATACTACATCTGTGGATAAATTCTGATGTGGTTGTTAAAATACATCACACCCATACCTCAAGAATAGTTTTCTAAAGTATTTCCTGTTTCCTCATATATAATCTGCAAGGAAGATAAATGTGCCTGGACCCTGCCTAACCTTGGGTTTTAGATTTTCTCCACAGACCACTCTCGTGTGGTTTCCAATTCAATTCCCTTCACATCTCTCCTCCAGTGACAGTTGCAAATGGGGCAGTTTAATTAGAGGTAATACTTGATGATGGGCCAACAAGTTCTCTTCTATTAATAAGGCTCACTAATTTCCTTAGTTGTGCCATTACCTCTATAAAGCTGACTGCTTGCCAGGAAGTCCATGCTCAAAGGGGAAAGCCAGAGAAATCCGACCAAAAAGATGTCCTGAAAATCCCAAATTATTTCATAGCTGGTTTCTCTGCTCCAGGATTCCACAAATTATGGAAAAGTGAAAAGACCAGGATTCCACCAAAATGAACAACATAAGGTCCCTGACATCAGGAGTTCACAGTTTAGGGGGGCAGACAGAAAAGATACCAGGTAACTATAACACAGTATAATATGTGCTATGATAAAAATATACGTAATGGGCACAGAGGAGGACTAGCTAACCTATGGATTCACATTGGAAGACGGCTTGAATTGAGTCTTGCAAATAAGAATTTAGTCAAATGAGGAAAGCAGAAAAGAGTTCTAGACAGAATGCACAGCATTTGCAAAGGTATAAAAGCTTGATGCAGCCAAAAAGCTGCAAGTGGCTAAAGTGTACATTTGGGCATGCGGGGTGGTGGGTATTAGAGCAAGAGATAAGACTAGAAAGACTAGGTGGGTGTCCAAATCACAGAGGGCCTTGGATATCATGATAAATGGTTTCAACTACTTGGAGACAGTGAAGGATATGAAACAGGAGGGACATAGGAAGACTTGCACTTTAGAAAGATCAAACAGCTACATGGAAAATGAACTGGGCAAAGGAAAAAAGCATGCATGGGGTAAGAAGGCTCTTGCAGCAGAATATGAGCTTGTGAGGGCAGAGACTGTGTATGCTTTATTACTTCCTTATTGTCAACATTTAGGAACTTGCAGGCACTCAATAGATATGGTTGAATTAAGTCTTGGAAAGAAGTGATTAAAAACAAAAAAGGCTGCGCTATGGCTAATGATAATGAGGATGTGTCTGAGCCTATAAAATTAGACCATGAGGATGGGAGTGAGGATACATATGGGAGTGGAGGGGTATGTGGGAATGTGAACTGGGCTAAGACTAGAAAGACTGATAAACAGACTAAAGCTTTCTGGCATACAAGATAACCAACCTCGATTCCAAGTGGTGGATAACGTGTAGTTTTTGGCACAGATCCGCCTGGCTAGCGAAGGATGCTTGAAAGTCTGGGATTTACACAGCTGTAACAGACTGTCCACAATGATTGGGCTTGGAGAAAAGAAGAAACATTTGGAGATATAAAGCAACAGATATAAACCAAAATTCATCAACTAGAAATCTCACTGACATGGGGGAAACTTACCAGTAGGTCGTTCTCTTGGGGATGTTTTCAGTGGAGTGCCAGAGACGGGCGTGATAGATCACATTCAGAACGCGTTCATCTTGGTTCTCTATGTGGTTCCTTGGATCCTCAATAAGGCTAAGCACTTTCTCAGGAAGGCCTTCTATTAACTTGGCCTTGGTAAGCCAGAGAGCCTGCTTTACACCTTTGGGGTAATCAGTTACAAGAAAAAAAAAAAAAGACAGGAAGAGATATTTAAGCCTGCCAGGTAACATCTTGGGGAAAAGGGTGTCGGTTGAGTGTGTGAGAGAGGATGAGGGTGAGAGGGAGGAATATTTATGGGATTTCTTCTGTGACATCTGAGGGGTCAGAACTAAAAATAAAGAGCCTAAGCTAGGACAGTCATTTCAACTCAACTTCAGGAATGACTTGTCTACTTAAGGATAGTTAACAACTGAGATGGTGAGTGCTTGCCATAGGAAGAATTCAAACAGTGGCTCAAATGGCTGAGATCATAAGGCTGAATCTTGCAGGCAAAGGTCTGCCTGTTGCCTGCAGGATTCAGACACTTGACTATGGGATTAAATCAATGGATGCCAACCTTTCAAAACCTAGATCCTTTCTATTAAATCACACCTCAGTCCTTGATCGGAAAAGGCTTTATCTACCAAATATACCTCATTTATTAGGTGTAGGCCCAGGATTAAGTCCATGCTGTTTTATCAAGGGAAAGCAGTTTTTGGAAATAATGGAAATAACTTTTAAACCATGAATAATTTGAAGAGCCCTGAGTTTGGGAGCCCTTAAATGGATAATTTTTCACATCTCTTCTAACTCTGAGATTCTATAAGTTATTTCATAAGGAAATTTTTGTATGAAGAAGCTGTATGAAACATACTGCTGTATTTGTCAAAATGATTATACTGAGAATATTTTTCTATTAATTACACAGGGTCCTCCCTGAGACCTTCTGAACCTCTCCCTGGCCTTAGTACAGGAGGACTGGGATTTTCCTGGGTAGAGTACTGTCTTGTCTTATGGACATGGTGAACTGCATAACTGAAAATGTTTTTCCCTATATCAGGGCTTGACATACGTTATTTCTTTAGGGCCAGATGGTAAATATTTTCAGCTTCCAAGTCATATAGTCTCTACCACAACTATTCAACTCTGCCACTGTAGCATGACAGCAGCCATAGACAAAAAAAGTAAACAAGTAAGCATGGCTGTATTCTAATAAAACAATTTATAGAAATAGGCAACTGGCCTAGTCAGTATCCCCATTTCTGTACCATTTGTTGACTGCTAATAAGCTGAGAACCAAGTTTAGGGCTCCTCTTTAGCAAATAGAACCTCACAGACTGTAATTTTTTTTTTTTTTATTCACCACACTGTTTTATTTTTCCTTTGTGCTGGTTGCCTCACCTTTCTATTTTTAATTTAATCTGTGTTATAAAATTTCTATAAGATGCTCAAAATACTTTTCAGAAAAAGGTGGAGTATAAGTAAACTAAAAGATTTGATTCTGACTGCTTAATCTTTAAATATTAAGGAATGTCAGCTACTTCCAGTGGGCTGCTGTCCTAGGCAAAGCTCCTTCCTTCACTTTCCCCAGATCTGGCTTCACTAAAAGAGGAACAGGCACAGACCTAGGGACCTAAGTTCTGCATTAAGTCCATACATCAGTCCTCCACCCTCAGATCGAAGTTGACACTGTATTCTTTCAAATGATTGTGCCCACAAGTTGACAGAGGGCTGGTTACTGCTTTGGTTAGCAGACTACTCATCGCATCTGGAAAACCACTCTGACTCGGGGACATATCTTCATTTGTAAGGTTATGTCTGAGATTAAAGGGAGCCTAGGAAACTTTGGGGGAGACACCCTCAGGCAATTTCTTTAGTAGTAACCAATGAAAGACAATGAGGGCAATGAAACTTTCCACTTTAAGGCTTATAAGACATTGGAAATACAAACATTTAGAAATGTAACTTCTAGATTTTGTGGTGGAGTTAAAAAAAAAAATCTGGTGTGGGACTTAGGGAACCTGTTTTCCTTGAAAAAGAACATCCCAGCTCTGACCTTTGACTTATGAAATGAGATATGCAGCTCTGGCTTCACTATTAACCAAAGTGCGCCTGTGGACAAATCACTTCTCTCAGTCACATTTATCAATCCTGTGAAGGGAGGCTATAGGCAAGGGGCATTCTTTCTGCTGCTCCATCTATCTATTTCTTAAATGTACAGCTACATCTCTCAGGTGTCAAGAGCTGGAAGTGTCATAAGAACCATTAGTCAAAACCACTTACTTCACAGAAAATGGGAGGCTCAGGAAGGTTCAGCCACTTGCACCAAATCACAGAGTTAGAGGCAGGACTAGGCCTGGAAACCAGGTCTTTTCGCTTTGCCACTCCAACTCTAATACCTCCTTCAAACAAGCAAAGCTCTTTACAACCCACTTAATCAGGACAACTCTCGTAATAAGAATCACTACTGGCCCCATTTCACAGACGAAGAAAGTGAGACCTTTTAAGTTTCAATGTCTTGCCCAAAGTCACAGAGGGCTTGGGGTCAGTACTGGGCAGAGGAACATGGTCCCCTCCCGCCCATCCAGGGGCCTCACCCTCGAGGAGGCGGCAACGCTGGTGGAAGGTGTAGCAGGCCTGGTCCTTGTACAGCGGATGCTCTTGGATCGGGGGCGCGCGGCGGAACTTTGGGTGCGTCCAGCCAGGATCCCACGGCGGAAAGACCGGCCGCGCCAGACCGGGCACGAAGTGCATCTTCCCCGCGTAGGTGATGGGCTCCAGTCCAGGGATTTCATACACCCTGTCCAGGGGAGGAGGCTCGGGCTTCCGCGTGGAGCGAACGCCCCACTCGTACGCCCCGCGTCTCGGGGTCCCGTCGCCCCCAAAGCCGAGCCTTCCAGGAAGACGAAGCGCCCGCCTTGTGGGGCCCGACGCCAAAGCCATACCGGTTCGGTCTCCTCAAGACCGCCACCTGGACGCCGCCATCTTCCCGTGCGCAAGGTCTACTGGGAAGGAAAGGGGCTGGGCGCCAAAGCTAGTTTTATGAGTGGCAGCCACTTGAACCAATCAAAGTTAGGGTATCATAGCCTTGCCCCACCCCACAGGCCGTCCTCTTTTCTTATAGGTGGGAAATGGAGGAGGGGGAACCTGAAGGATCTTCACTTGAGGCCAAGAGCTTGAGTGAAGGTGAGTGGTGGTGGTTGGGGCTGGGACGGGAGGAGAACATCAAGACTTGAAACCTGAACGCTGGGCAGCCTGAACCGCTAACGAGCAGTTAGAGCTTAGGCAAAGCACTTCCCTCTGATCCCGTGTCTCGCTGTAAAAACAGGGCTAGAAACGCCTAAGGTAGCGCACCTACACAGCGACCGGCACATAGTGGGTGCGCTGTAAGTTTCCTTTGCTCTCCATTCACTTCTCTCTGGTGCTGGCACTTTTAACCGTGGCTCTCCCACACCAGCGCCGCTCCCGGCCGCTTGTACTTCACGCCTCTTCCCCGCTTCGAAAGTAAATTACTTTCCTCCCCTTTCCTCGAGACATCCCTTTCTGCCTCTTAGAAGCATGGCCAGAGCGAGGGAGGTGTTCCTTTTCTCTTTAAGCAACACCCGTTTATCAGCACAGATGACCACTGTGCTGAGCATTGCGCTTCCCTTCATGAATAAAATAGATGTGCGACATAGAGCCTGCATTTTAGTAGGAGAAACAGAGAGCAAGTAAACTAAAGCAATTGCAATAATCACACACTTCTCATCCCCTCTCCCTTGTTATTTTTCTCTTTAACATTTAACACTAACATGTTTTCCATTTTGATCTTGGTTAATGACCATCTCCCACTACAATGTGAGCTCCGTGAGTGCAGGGGTTTCTGTTTCTTCACTACTATATTCCCTGCCCCTAGCGCAGTGCCCGAAAGGTAGTACTTAACTATTTAATGAATAAATACTAATAGAAACAAATATGGTACATGATAGAGAATGAGAATGAGGGCCTCTGAAGGGAGGTAACTTTAAGGCAACGCCGGAAGGATGAGGCAAGACATCCAGGCAGAGGCAACAACATGTATCAAGGCCTGGCTTTAAGTTGGTGCCTCTTAGACTGAAAAGATAGAGGCTGAAAGGCACAAACTGAGTCTTTAAAATTCATGATTGACATGGCCAGCTCCTCTACCAATTATCAAAATACCGGAGAAAGTGGGATTATTAAAACACAGAAAAGGTAAATTTAAGGCAAAGATGGATATGAATAACCCTCACAATGTACAGCAGTTTGCAGTTCTTTTACTTATCTCACTTTATCTTGAAAAAAATCTTAGAGATTAAGAAATTGGCATAAAGAGGGGACCAGACCTCGTTCCTTCAAATACATACCTGGTTAAAAAAAAAAAGGCAGTAAAAAGGATTGAATTGATGTAACACCATGCTAGGCTGCTAGCTCCGTGAAGGTAGAGCCCATGTCCTATTTACCTCTGCTGTACCCCCAGCACCTAGCACTGTGCCCGGCTCTCAGACCTTATTTGTAAACTGAATGAGAGTACTCACCACTCACTGGAACCTTCCTAATGCTAGGCCTGTACTTGGTGGTAGAATACAGAAATAATAAGACACCACCCTTGCCCTGAAGGGGATCCCAGCCTGCTAAACTTTCCTGAAATCATAGAACCAGCAGTAGAATCAGATTTTCTGAAACCAAACCCTTTCTTCTATAAAAGAAAGGTTTATTGCACACAAAGACTACCCTTCTAAAACTGATGATAGTAAGTGGTAAAAAAATTTGGACAAGTTCTGGTCAGGAAGAACCTTGGGCATCAAGTAAGACGATTGGATTCAATCCATTAGGCAATGGAGGAGCTGTTAGATGTTGCTAAGCAGGGGACCAGTGTGATCAGAGCTGGTGGCAGGTGTGCTGATAGATCATGTAGGGAGACTAGAAGCACATCCTTTGGGCCCATGGGAAGCTCCAGTGTAAATGGATGTGGGAAGCAGGAAAAGTAGAAAAGATTTTAAAGGTTAGGATGCCTGGAAAGTGATTGATAACCAAGAAATAGGATTTCTGGGTCTTCAGGCAGACTTGGTGGTTTGCCCTCTACCCTTCTCAGACTTGTCGCACACCTTGACCTTAGCACTTTATGCATGAATGAAATTAGTTGGGAGGCTCCAGGGTTCCTATAAAATTCAGTGACAATTTGGCAAGTTGGGCCCTTGGCTGCTCTCTGCTAGCCCAGAGCTAGGCACTGGGAGTTAGAGATGAAGACACCCTACCCCCGCTTCTCCTCCAGAAGCGTGAAATCTAGTGACAAAGAGCACCAACCTGGAGACATAAGAAGGAGACCCAGGCGTGAGTACTAATTTTACTACTTCTGGTTTCCTGACCTGGGCTGCTTCTGTGATGAGAAAGAACATGGCCTACCTCTATATGACTGTCCAGAGGACTAAGCAAGGCAGTGCAAAGTAGTTGGCGTAGACTCTGGCCTAGTTGGTGGCATCTATTCTTATAATGATTGTTATTGCTTTAGTAAATAACTCTCCCACTAGGCCAGGAGCTCCTCCAAAGCAGAGACGAGTGTCATTCACCTCTGCATCCCAGCATCTCATTCAGTAGCCCTGCCTAGTAAGTGTATATGGCAGGAATGAATGGGAGGAAATCAAAGGCTGGAACTCTTAGAGGTAGTTAAATGTTCTGTGACATCAGACTTCCCCATGGTTCTGTTCTCAGATAAGAAGGAAGAAACACCTTTTTACTTAGATTTGCCTATGGAATTTTAAATGAGTAGCTTGCTTGCAGGTGAGATGATCAGGTCTGTTTCTATATAAACTGTGAAGTTCCACATGTAAATATGGAGAACTTTGATAAATCCCAAACTGCCCTGACAGTCAGGGATATATCTCAAAATAAATCATAGCTATTTAACTTTTCCTGCCTGATCAGTCTTTCAGCCTGTATTTACCTAATAGCCCTGAAATCAAACTCCCACCCTTGCCCTTCCTTCCTTCTTGCCTTCCGTCCTCCTTTTCATATAACACACATTTTAAAATATACACTGTGCTGTTTTATAAAATGAATAAAAAACAGGTCTCTACCCTCAAGTTCAGAGAGCCCGTCTCAAAGAGGAGAAAGACATGTAAACATGTAACTTCTAAATAGTATGAAATGCCATAAGGTAGAGAGAGAGTCATTCATTTGAAGTGTTTATTGAGCACCTATGATGACCAGGGGTAGACCAAGTACTGCTAGTGCTTGCAGGAGGGAGTGAAGCTAAGCAGGCCCTCACAGGAGGCTCCAGCCTTCTGTTCTCTTCCTCTACCTTCTGTCCTCTTTTCTACCTACTCATCCCTCCTTTGGTGTCAGTTACCCAGATCCCTGTCTCCAGACTCAGATACCTAGACCTGTTTAATCCAACTGACAACTGGATTTTGCACTTGGATGCCCCATGGGCACTCAGCAAAGCTCACACTGAACTTATCATTTTCTCTTACTTCCTATTTCTCCTTAAACTCAATTTCTCTTGAGCCTACTGTCCACTCCAGGGATCCAAGCCAGACACCTGAATGTCCCTTTAACCTCGCTATACCCCTCACTCCCTCACTTCATATCTAGTCATTCCATGCATGTCCTATTAATTCCCTCTTCCATAATTCTCTAGTCGACCCCTGTCCTCTCATCCTGGCTGAAGCTGCCCTTGTCCAGGTCCTTGTCTCCTCTCTCCTGGACCACCACAATCTTTTACTCCTGTTTTCCTGTGGTTGAGGAACAGTATGTTCTGAAACCAGACAGACTGGAGTTAAAATCCTATTGCCACCATTTCAGGAGCTGTGCGGCCTTGAGTAAGTTATTAAACCTCTCCAGACCCCGGTGTTCCCATCTATAAAATGACACCTCTGGCCCTGTGGTTGTAAAGATTAAATGAGATGTAGCAATTTGGTGGGTGACTCACAAACAATGCTGAGTGAAAGAATATGATCCATCTTTGTAAAGGGAAAAACTTGGCAGAGCCGAACTGTAGTGGTTAGGGTTGCAAACGTGACAAAACTAACGAAAGCAAGGAAACGATATATCAGAAGTCAAGGTGGTGGTTACGAGAAAGGGCAGGGGGAATGTGATCAGGAAGGGACTCACATAAGTGGCTTCTGGGATGCTGGCAGGATTCTTTTTACTTTACTGAGTGATAGTTACAAAAGTGTTCTTTTATAACATTTTAATTTATTTTTTAGAATTTTTATAATTATTAAATTGTACATATATGTTTTACTTCATCATTTGAAATATTTTAAAAATTCAATGAGATTTTCTGTGGAAAATGCTTAATCCAGCACACAGAGCACAAGAAAAGGTCAGCAAATCTTGGTTGTCAGTTCTGATTATGTCCTGTTTGTCTCCTCTGCCAGGCACCAGATCCCAGGATGGATTCATTCCTGTCCCCAGTGCTCACACAGAGCATGGCACCCGCAGGCCTCAGGGAGAATGGGAGGAGTAGAGGGGGCCAGAGTGTAACCACATGTTTTCCCTTTCCTAGACTGGTAAGGGAACAGGGTGTGGGCCCCTGACCTCACAGAGCCAGTCCTGCTCTGGGAAGAGCACCCAGCTGTCGCTTCCAGGCTGCCCCAGCCCATTGCCCATGGATGAGAGGAAGGAGGAGGATGATGAGGAAGCCTGGCTGCAGCTTCGGCCCGTGGAGCCCTTGCCCTCCCAGTGCTGCGGCAGTGGCTGCTCACCCTGTGTGTTTGACCTCTATCACCGAGACCTGGCAAGGTGGGAGGCAGCCCGAGCCAGCAAAGACAGAAGCCTGCTGAGAGGGAAGGAGTCACAGGTGAGAGAGAGCTGCTCCTCAGACAAGAGGGCCAGGGTGGCAACATATACCTGACCTTGGCTCTGTGCAGTGTACCTGCTCTAGGACGCTTTCCCTGACTGTACAGCAGAGAAAAAAGAGAGCATTTAGTGGAAGCAGACAGATCCAGGTTCAGAGTTTAGGGGGGGGTCCCAGAAGTGAGTTATGTGTGGGCATTTTACAGGAGAGAGAGATCCATGAGTTATGGCATTCAGAGAAGGCTTCCTGGAGAAGGTACAGGTTGGGTGGAATGTTAAGGGCAGTGGACTGAGACTTAGAAGACATGATTTTGAGTCCCTGCTCATGATGTGACCTTCGGTAAGTAAGTCATTACCACTCAAGCCTCAGTTTCCCCACATATAAAATAAAGATATTAGATGAGATAATCTTTAAGGTTCCATCAATTTCTAAATTCTGCAAATCTGGATTTTAGCAGGTTTGAAGGATGGGTGGGTCGTTCATCCATTGGAGATGGGTGATCTGGACGGAGGGCCCAGCTTGAGTAAATAACCCAGCTCACAGGTAGGAGGCAGCAGGGTGTTTTGGGGAGGATAGAGAAGAGTCTGGCATCTGATGCACAGCAGGTAAAATGAGGCCTGGGGGTCTTTCCCTGGGCCCTTGAGTATCTAGCTAAGGAGCCTGTACTTTATCCTTGGGCTGAGGGGAGCCATGGAAGACTTAAGTGTGAACACGTTATCAAGTTCTCTGGCATTCTTAGATCAAAGCATGAAAGGGAAATAAGGTAGGAGTACTCTATTGTAACAGAAAACTTAGTAGCCAGGATAGCCTTCCTGGGGAAAGTGGGAAAGATGCTTGCAGATGCTTGCGGTTGCTTGCATGTCTCTTGAGCCCCAGCTTCTAGCTGTTGGATATTTTCCTTTTGCAGAGCTGCCCCTCCAAACTGAGTACAGAAACCTTCCTGGCCTTCCACATCAGTGCCATGGACAGAATCACTAAGGACACCTACCGTGTCCAGTTTGCACTACCCGGGAACAGCCAGCTCAACCTGCGGCCCGGCCAGCACCTTATCCTACGGTACACTCAGGTAGTGGGAGAATGGAAGCTTTGCTGCCCTGTTTTGCCATTTGTTAGCTGTGTGGCCTAGGGCAACTGCTTAACAGTGCCGCTCCCCCCCACTCCACATGTCCCGCTTAAGCCTCCATTAATCATCTTCAAAATAGACATAGTAATACATGATTCAAGGGTTTTGGGGATTGAACTAGATAATGCATTTTCATAATAAGTAATACTAATAATAACAGCAAACACTTTTATAACACTTACTATCCAAGGCATAGTTCTCTGTGCTTATACATATGAATTCGTTTAATCTTCACAAGATCCTGTGTGGTAAGTGCCGTCAGAGAGGTTTAGTAACTTGCCTAGAGTCACGCAGTTAGAAAATGTTAGAGCCAGGATTTGAAGGCAGGCAGTGTGGCTCTAGAGCCTGTGGCATTAACCTAACACAGTTAGCACAAGTTGATAGAAGGATACTCAATGAGAATAAGAGACTTGCCCAGGATCACACAGCTAATAATTCATGGAGCCAGGATTCAAACCCAGAGAGCTGGCTCCTGAGTTACATTCTTAACCACTCCTCTGAAGTTCCTTTTTCCTCCCAGCCTACTTTTGCACTCTCCTTATACCTCAGTCCCCACCCTCAGCTGCCCAGGGACAAGACCCTTTGGGACCTCCAGATGGAGGCTTTGCCAGGCAGTTGACTCTATGGGCCTGAGGCTTATCAGAGAGATCTGAGCTGCGGATGTGGATATGGGAATCATTGGTATATACCTGGATGGAATTTGGGAGCTTGTGGCATGGAAAGAGGGAAGAGAAGAGGGCTGAACTGTGGCTACTCCAGCATTTACAGTATTGGCAAGAATAGGAGGAGCCAGCAAAAGAGACAGAAGGAGCAACCGGAGGAGAGGAAAACCAAGAGAGAGAGTGTTACTGGTCACATTCTGGCTACTTGCCTCAAACTGACCCCCTGGTGTTTGTGCCCAGCTCGTTCTAGCCTGTGGCCTGGCTGGTGGTCCTTAAAGCTCACTATTCAGTGGACAGAAGGGGCCACAGGGCAGGTCACAGCCCATGCAGCCTATCATCCATAAATCAGAGATGCCCAGATCTCCCTGCCTTTAGGCTGGCCCTTCTCCTCCACCCACTCTGCCACTCCAATGACATTCCTAACACATGCAGCTGACCATGTCACTCCCTGTTCCAAACCTTATGCTCCATGATGCTTCCCCAATGACATCCTAATCCAGGGTCCCAGCTTGTTTTTCCCACCAAGTTCTTCTCCTCTCTCCTCCCCCATACTTGCCTCTTGTACCAGCCTCATGATCCACTTACCATTCCTGCTTTACATTATCCTACTTCTAAGCTTTTGGCCAGGCTAGTCCCCTGCCTGGAATTACTTCCCTTCCTATCTTCACTTTCACCTGTCAGTGGCCTGCTCATCCTGTAATCCCCAGCTCCAGGAAGCCTCCTGAGGTTCCCCCACTGAGAATGGTCTTTCCCTCCGTAGCATGTCAGTTCTGCCTCTGTTGCAGCAAATGTTACAGTGTTCTTTGCATTCAGGCCATGCCATATGTTCTGTTTATTTCCTCATTTGTCCATAAGCATTTACTGAATATTTCTGTCTAGCTCCCCTGCTTTTGGTGCCTTAGGATAGGGCCTTTTTTTTTTTTTTTTTTAATCTTTGCATACCTCAGAGAAGAGAGTTTTGCACATTGAAGGACTTGAGAGAGGAATGCTCAGGTGCTTTTGAGAAGCACTGAGGAATAGTGGTTAGGAACTTGGCTCTGCAGTCACACAGAGCTATGGGTGACCTGGGCAAGTGCCTTTCCTTCTAGGCCTTGGTTTCCTTATTTGGCTTATTATTTGAATTAAATAAGATAAAGCATATTGTATGCTCGATGTGTAGTAGACATTTAAGCCAACAAGGCTCTTATTACTATTATTCATGATGATCATTCTGGCCTCCTTATTGACAACATTGTGGAGAGGATTCATGCAGGGAGTCGGGTTTTTGAATAGGGCATCTTTGAGGATCCTTCCAATTCCAATGCTCCTGGCATGTGGTAGTGTTTGATAAATGTTAGACACTTGTTAAACTAAGTTGTTTTTATCCTTATCATTCTGTGGTTGAGAAGAGGTCAGGAAAAAACCTCAGTGATGTCCTAAAAACAGCTCACATCATCAGTATCCTTTTTGAAGAACTTTCCCATCTGTAATCCCAGTAGAACCACACAATAGGGACTCAGATGGTTGGCCCCATTTTACGGAAGGGGCAGAGGAATTAATGACCTCCATAAAATGGGACCTGGTCTCACAGCCAGCATATGGCAGTGGGGGGAGCTCAGTGCTCCTTTTTTCTGCTCTAACTTGTTTGTCCCTCAGTAAAGACCACTGGGGATGACCAGACCCCACCTTTACTTTCACTAGCCTAGCAGAGTAGGAACCTATAAAGGTTTGTTGAGTGACTGGCTGACTGCCTAACTGAGTGCTTCTCTTTCCCAGAGGCATAGTAGATGACTTAGAAATTCAGAGAGCCTATACGCCTATCAGCCCTGCCAATGCAGAAGGATACTTTGAAGTTTTAATCAAGGTGAGCTGACTGACCTGGATGCTCTAAGATGCTGTGGACTGGAACCTTCATATGCCATCTTGGTTGGGATGAGGCAGCTCCCACTGATGTAGGACTGATGTGGGACTGATGTGGGAAAAGCCAGTGTTCACATGGGAGGAGGCTGGCTTGAGGGAAGAGTGGGGACAGTGAAGGAAGCCTTCTTCCATCTCCTTTCCTGATGAAGGGGGAGCTGCTGGACCAACACAGGACATATTCCTGACATTTTATGAAAAGGAGGCTCAGACTGATAAAGTTTTTCCTTCTTGTTTTCTTGCCTATCAATGGAAGCGAACACTGACCCTGGGAGAAGGGGAGCCAAGCTGCCCAACACCTATCATGTGCTGGGCACGGGGGTCCAGATAAATCAGACGTGATGTCTGTTTTTGGACAGAAGACCAGTCCTGGATCATATAATTTGATAGACACCATAACAGGAGATCCCAGTCCAACTTACAGTAGCTGGTGGTGTGAGACAGCAGGCTGGGCCTCCTAGCAGAAGATGTGTGTTTGAGCTGTGTGTTTAAGGAGTGGAGAACTAGGGGGGAAGTGTGAGAAGGAAGCTCTAAGTGCTGGGAACAACATGTACAACAGCAAAGGAGGCATGATTGATTGGGGAACTGTTTATCGTTTGTCCTGAATAAGAAGGAGGTGTACAAGGAAAAGGTGGGACGTGGAGGACCTTGTGGACCACAGTAACCTGAGGTCACTTCTGGGTGGGTGGGCAGGGGCCAGAGCACTTGAGTTGGGCCTTAAAGTGGGGAGTACAAATCGGCAGTGGCAGGGAATGGCATTCTAGGCCGAGGGGCTGGATAACCAAAGGCAGCGAGGGATGAAACAGAACAGGGTCTTGTGGGAACTATACCCAGTCTGAATGGCAAGAGCAGAGGTGCTTGTGGAGGTGGCCAAGGTGGTGAGGGTGTTGGCAGAGATTAGGCGATCAGAGTGGGTTGGATAACAAAACACCTCCGAGACCCAAAGAATAGGTACCAAAATTTGTAAGTCATGAAGGTCCAATTATGTGGAACAAATGATTAGGTAAAACAACATGAAATTGCTGATGCTTTAACATTTTTGACTTACAGAAACAGTAGTTTCATATGGGTTAAGCTAATATAAAACTATAGATCCTAATTTCCCCAATGGAATCTTAGGGAACATCATTGCTTAAGAATAGCTTTCCCATCCTTTATCTCCCATGGAGGGCAGAAATTATTATCTCCATATCTTTGATAAGCCTACTGAAGCCTCAGGATAACCCAAGGCCCCACAGCTAGTAAGAAGTGTGGCCGGTAGGTGAGCCCTGGCCTCCTGACTCCATGACCTCAGCACTGTCTGTGGCCTCCGCCTTCCCTGCCTGCCTTCAGAGCCCGAGTGTTTACTCCCTCACACATAAGCTTGGATGGGATCCCTTCTCCACGCAACTGTTTGTCTGGGAGATTCCACAAATCCTCTCCAAATGGCCTGCTTCCCCAAGCTGCTTGTCTGGGTGTGTTTCTGTTGAAAGGATAAGCCTGGAGACAGTTCTTCAGGGCAGCTGGATTTCTCCCAGCTGCAAGGCTGATTTTCTCCTTCGTTTACCAGAAAGCCTCTCTTTAGAGAGATGTTTAATTATCCCTAAGCCTCTGGCTAGGAAGAGCTGGAACTGTCTTTGCGTATTATTGGGAAGGCAGAGGGCTTTTCTCAGGTTTACCCTCCCATGTAGATGAGAAGGAGGAACTTCTGTTTCTCAAGCACCTTCTGGGCACCAGGCACTACTCCTGCCTCTTTATTTTCATTATTTCATTTCAGCCTCATAACCACCCTACAGAGTAGATCATATTATCCCCATTTTACAGGTGAAGGAACCAAAGCTCAGAGAGAGGATGTCATTGTCCCAAGGCCCCTTGGGTAATATGACCCCCAAGTAGAAGAGCAGAAGTTTACTGTCAGTCCTCTTTAACAAGTGTATATTGAGCCAGGCTCTGTGTGGGTGCTGGAGACATGGAAGAATTCTTTCTTGCTCCTTGAGAGCTACCTATGCCATAGGGCCCTAGACTACAGCTGGGGCTATCTCTCCCTGAGGCTGGGGCCAGAAAACAAGGTGTACTCTGAGACACAGCCTCCAATAAGTTAGCAGGGAAAAATGTAGTAGCCCCTCTCCCAGACCTCTTCTAGGCAAGCTGAGGACTTTTCCTTGCTTTATGCATATATGCGGTGTCCAAGGAAGTCAGGGGTGATGCTAGAGATAGCTGTGGGTGCTTAAAAGCATGTCTGATGACCAGAGCCCTATCCCTTCTTCAAGCTTGGTTATAATCTCATTCCAAATTCCTTCCAATCCTGTTGTTTAGTGCCTCCCCCTCAGCCCCACTATATTTTGTCCATTTGCTGTTTCCAGAACAGGATCTGGGCTGTCCTACCCCTGACCATAGCATACCTTATGCCCAGAATCCTCTCGGACCTCCTGCTTCCATCCCCAGTGAATTTGATCTTACCCAGACTTCAAGGTCCACCTCAAATGATTCCTTCTCCAAGAAACTATCCTCAATTCCACTTCATTGAAAGAGACTGCATCTCCTTAGGGCTCTCCCAGAACTTTATCCTTCTCATGGAATATTAGGTAGTCTCTACCTTGTGTATAATTGAGATGTGAGTCCCTCCTACATTGTGAGATCCTTACAGGGAGGCCTGAATCTGGATTAATTGATCGATTTGCTGATTCATTTATTCATTCATTCATTCATTCAGATACATAAGTCTTTTTTATGGTTCAGGCACTGGCCGACTTCATGGAGCTTCGGGTCCAGCTGTCTCTCCTGCAGCCTCAGCATGGTGCTTGGCATAGAGTTGGCAGACCCCCAGGGAATGTAGTCTGCCTGCCCCCCTTATGGAGGAATCCCCTCCACAAGCTTTATATTTTTCATCTTAGCAAGAAGACAATGTAGGGTAATGCATGGATTACAAATGAGTGGCCTAGAAACTGACTCCAGCCCATGAATATATTTAGTTTTGGCCTGTGCAATGTTTTAAAATTTTGAATTAATTGCCGACATTTCAAAAATGAGAGATTTTACATTAAAAATATAGATGTCATACTTCTATGAAAATCAGATTTAGCATCATCGACCCCACAAACTATGTACTAGAATCTACAAAGTGGCTTCTTCCTTTAGAATGAGCATTCATTCCTCATTTTACCCAGTCCCCACCGTTTCCTACTGCACTCTGACAAGTATTAGTTGCCAAAAATCATCTCACACCCCATTCTTCACTCAGTTGTGTTATCTTCATGGCCCATTAGTTACTTGGGTTTGAGACCTCTGTAGTTAAAGCTGGATGGAGGTCTATGGATTTTCATTGCAGCCTCACTGTTACCCTTCTGTGTAAGCTCTGGGCCTCATCTGAAAATTGGGAATGACAGTACCAATATCGTGGGATGATTAGGGTGATTAAATAAGATAACATATGTAAAGTGCTTAGCACTACAGAAAGGGCTCCACACTGATGGCTGACGTGGTTTGTATTGGCAGCATGTGCCTGTCCCAATGAAGTCTCCCTGTGTTTGCTCCCAGTGCTACCAGACTGGGCTGATGTCCCGATATGTCGAGTCCTGGAGAGCAGGAGACACGGCTTTCTGGAGAGGACCTTTCGGAGGCTTTTCCTATAAACCAAACCAGGTCAGTGCCAGCACACTGAGTCCTCAGGAGACCCCTCCCAGCTTAGCCTTCAGGATTGTAGTTTTAGATTTCAAGTTGTAGAATCTCACTGGACCATTCTTCCTGAGCCCAAACCCAATCCCAAGAGTATCCTTGGAGTTGGATATAGGGGAGATGGAATAGGCACTAAGAAACAAAATCGCGTGCCCATGCTCCAGAACTAGCCATGGCTGCCCTTTGCTTAGAAAATCCAGACTCATGTGCTCAGTGTGTAGGGCGCCTATCCCATCTCACCCTCAGATACCTTTCTAGATTCACAGTCCAGTTACAAGACTATAGAGACCTCCCCCTAAGTATGCCCCAAGTCTCCCTGCTTGGGAAGCTCTTCTTCATCTTCATGCTTTGTTCAAAGCCTTCCCTGATGTTCCCGGGAAAAAGTAGTAATTTCTCATCAGTTGGTGCATATCTGGAAAGCAGTTTGGCAGTATGTACTGAGAGTCTTAAAAATCTTCAAATCTTTGGACCCAGTAATTCCATTTCTGGAAGTCTATCCTATGGAAAGAATCCAAAATACCAACTTGTTTGCACATGCTTATTGCAGCTTTATTTATAATAGCAAGAAATTGGAGATAACTGAACAACAGGGGGACAGTTAAGTGCACTGGGTTACAGATACTTGAAAGAATATCCTGGATTTTTAAGTTAAGTACATAAATGATGTTATATGTTTATACAATAAGATCAAGTGACAAACACTAGGTGCAAAATTGAATATACAACAGGCTTGGAAACTAAATTAAAGTACACAGGAAAAAATATGAAAAGAAAATGCAATGAAATGTTAGCAGCTCTGGATGATGGAATAATGGGTGTTTTTGATTTTCTTCATTATATTTTTCAAATTATCCACAACGAACACCTATTACCTTTATAATTAGGAAAACAAAGCTAAACAAATGGAAAAAATGAGTCATTCCTATTTGTTTCCTTTAAAAATAGCTTTTATTGTTTTTTCCTTTATTACAAATGCAGTACATTTCACTACCCCCAAAATGAGCAGATATAGAGAGACAGAAAAAGAAGGAAATAAAGAATACCTATAGACTATCCACCCAGACATGCCAGTCTTACTACCTTGGCATATATCCTTCCAAATTCTCTTCCACACATGGGTGTTTATACAAGCGTGCACGTATGTGTGTATAATATCAAACATGTATATATTGCACCGCCTCTGTGCCAGGCTGTGATTTTAGCACTTACTATGTAGTAACTCATTTAATTCTCACAACAGCTCCTACATACTGCTACCCCCATTTTGTAGATATGTGGTGTACATATAATATTTTTCTACAATATCCTTCTAGTGCTAACCATGCTCTGCCTTGCATTTTAGCTGAGGGTGTCCCTGTGTCCCCCAGGCCCTCGAGGGCAGAGACTAGGAATTATTCCTGTTTCCTCCTAACCTTGAGGAATGTTGTCTTGACCACCTTTTCCATGTGGAGCCTCTTCATGGCTTGTGGCTGCACCTCTGCATCCACAGAACACCACACGAAAGCCCCTGCACTTCTTATCTAGGCAGTTCGTGGGGCCCAGCAGTGAGGAAGAAGAAATGGGGTCTCACATAGTGACACTGGCCCCTGGTGGTGGCTAGGCTAGGCTCTGCCCCTCCGAGGAGGCTGGAGTGCTCCGGCCCTCTTCCCACCCTGCCCTGCTGCTCCGTGGTCATCTTTCTTGTAGGTGAGCATCGCGTCAGCCCAGAGGGCACATTAGCATCTGTTTGTGCATTCATTCCCGGGTATCCACTTAGGGCCAGGCCTGTGCTGGACCCTGGGAGCCCAGAGACAGGACAGACGAGGCCCCTGTCCTTCGGAAGTTCAGTCTGATGGAGAAATAGACACACAAACAGGTGATGACAACTCAGCATGACCAGTGCTATGGGAACACAGGGAAGGACCCCTACCCATGGCTCAGGGAATGCTTCCCAGAGGAGAGCCTGAGCAGTGGTGGGAGGAGAAGGAGGAGCACGACAGGCTAAAGAGAGCACCAATATAGGGCTGGATGGCATGGCTGGCAGTAGGGGCTCAGTGAGGGGAAGGAATCTAATTGTTAAGCCCCAAGCTCCACCAGGCACTTCATGGCCTTTCATGTAATCCTCACGACAATTCTGAGATAGGTGCTATTATGAGGAAGTGCTATTATTTTTTTACCAGTAAAGAAACTGAGGCTCAGAGAGGTGAAAGGACTTGTCTAGATCTTATGGCTAAGGATTTATACCCAGATCTGTATGAATCTTGATACTCCAGGAAGTGTTTTATGCACTTCCTGGAGCAGCATGGTGTGCAGGGGCTGTCAGTAAAGCTAGTGAAAACCCCAACTGTATTCAGAGAGGCCTAATCTCTAGAATGAGGGCGGTAAATACCACACTGCATGGGCAGGCACTAACCTTCAAGGCACTGCCCTTAAAGAAGATCTCCCCTCTTTAAGAGGCCTAGAGCCAGGAAATGGGTTCAGCGAGGAGAGATTGATGGAACTGGGTCCCATTGGGGTGGAAACTCACTTTTATTGGGTCTTCTGTGCCAGCACTGTGCTAGGTACTTATGTATAGTATCTCATTTAGTCTAGAGAGGACTGAGGGGTCCAAGTCGGGGTCCTCAGATGTTTGCAGGGCTGCCCGGGGGCAGAAGCAGTAGCCCAGAGGGCATGGGGGTCAGTGGGCAAGGCTTTGCTGAGAGCAGGTTTCAGCTCATTGTGAGGTGGGAAGATGACCCTGGCAATGGGAGTTAGTCCAGAATAGAGCAAACTGCCTTGAAAGGTAGTGGGCTATCAGCAGAAGTATGTAAACAGGGTCCTGTGAGGATGCTTTAGAAGGCAACCAAGCCACTTGTAGGATGGACTATACCCTTATGTTCCCTTTCAGCCCCCAGAGACCATGATTTCTGTTACACAGATCTCACAAGCTATAGACTTTCACAAGCAAGGATGGTTTCCTGGAGAATGTAGAGAGGAGAACTCAGATGGGTGGGACACCTGGTTCAGGCAAGCCCGAGAAAAGGCCCTGTAGTGGATGGGTAGGGTGAGACTCCCCACTCCACCCCGGTCACATACCCATCCTATTCCCCAGTATGGTGAGCTCCTCATGCTGGCTGCGGGCACCGGCCTGGCCCCCATGGTGCCCATCCTACACAGCATCACAGACAATGCAGATGATGAGACTTTTGTCACCCTGGTCAGCTGCTTCAAGACTTTTGAGGGCATCTACCTGAAAACCTTTCTCCAGGAGCAGGCCCGTTTCTGGAACGTCCGTACCTTCTTTGTACTCAGCCAGGTAAGCCCAAGGTAGTGACTCCTTTCCGTGATTGAGACTCTGCTGTCCTCTTGCACTTGTCCTGATGACCTGCTGTAGCCTCTCTACTTTATGCTATAATAATAATCCCTGCCACTGTTGGAACCACGTGCCTGGCAAGGAAGGCAAGTATTGTCATGTTCATCATGCAGATGATGAAACACACTCAGAAAGGTGAAGTGCCAGCTAGTGTCATACTGATAAATGGGATGAAGACAGAATTTGAGCTGGGGCTGTCTGATTCCAGAGCTCCAGCTCTCACCCACCATGCTTTGCTGCCTGTCATCCACCCTCTGGCATCATCCATTATATGGGCAGGCGGCCTGGTTGTGGAGTCAATGGGCCAGGACAAAGACGTCCTCCAGGATAAGCTCCTTGAGGTAGGGACCATGTGTCCGGATCACCACACTCTCTGCAGTGCTTTGCACAGTGCCAGGCACAAGGTAGGCACTCCCTCCATCAATGATTGGTCGAGTAAACTGGATGCAAGTTCACTGCATTTATTAGAGTCCCTGCCACATCGCTTTGTCCTGCATGAGACGAAAGCTGCTTTCCAACTCCCCAGGTTGCAGATACTCTAGCTGGAAGCGACTCTGCCTTCTGACTCCTCTTCCCTCTGATTCCCCATCCCTTCCACTCACTCGGGCCTTCCCAGGCCCTCCCTTCTGGACCATGGCATGGTGGGGAGGCATCATGCCATTTATCTCAAGCTAGGCCCTCAGCTCTTTTCGTTCACCTTCCTTCCCCTGCGCAGTAGCTTTTATTCCTCTTTCCCGCACCCCCTAGGTGGAGGGTCCCTGCTAGGGGTACTCCCCGCCACCCATTCTCTGTTGCTCAGGGTCAGCTTCGTTGCCCTGTACTTTGGAACATTCTTCTCATCAGTTTCCTCTTTGAGGCAGCTTTAGAGTGTCCCTAAAGACATATGTGATCCTTGACATTGTGGGGGTGGGGGTGGGGGTTGTTCAGAAAACTGCTTTCCCTTCCCAACACCAAAGATTCTGGGATTCCCCAGGGGCCAGGGTCTGCGGACCTGTCTGTGGGGCACAGTCGTCGAAAGGGTCATGCTTGGTGGACATGAAGGCCAGTGTGCAGCCTGAATGGGAATGGGGCTGTGGGAACGGCCACTGCTGTCAGGCAGCACACTCAGCCCTGCCCCAGGGCTGGTCAAGGAAGGTGGGAGGAGGGGCAGGAGGCAGGCACCTGGCAGAGGTGCCCTGGCTGTTGGCCAGCTTTCCTTTTCCCCAGCCATGTACCAGGTGCCTGAGATACAAAACTGAAGATGAGCTGCTCCCTGCCCTCCAGGCACTCGCCTGTATATGCAGAGATAGCCACTGAGATGGCGGACAGTGACTCCCTCTCATTGAGCACTTTCTCTGTGCCTGGCAGTGTTCTGAGCACTTTGTGTGTGTTAACTCATGTAACTCCACCACAGTCTTAGGAGGTTTGTATTGCCACAATGCCCATTGTACAGATGTGGAAACTGAGGCACAGGGAGATTTAAGAACTTTGTCTAAGGTAGCACAGTGAGTTGGTAGAGTCTGGTATGGACCCAGGTGGTCCTGCACCAGTGTCCATGCTCTTAACTGCTTGTTAGTGTAAGGTAGCGAATGGATGGGTGCTGCTGAGCGTGTTCAGGATGCTGCAGCAAGCAAGGAGGGCTTCACAGAGGAAATGGCATCTAAGCCTGGGCTTGAAGGTAGAGTTTAAGTTCACCAGTAATAGAGGGCCTTCACTCCTGAGCTGGGGCTTTGATGATGCCAGTGGCCTGGGGTGGGGCAGGCGTGTGGTCTGGCTGTCGATGGTAGGGTCAATGGAGTGAGAGGTGCCTTCTGCCTGTCTGTGCTCCCTCCAGTCAGGGTGCTTCCCCTCCTGCCTGAACCTCAGTGACAGCATCCTCAAGCAGCTCCTTCCTCCAGCCGTCCCCTGTCAATTTGTCTTCCATCCTGTAGCTGGAAGGGCAGCTCTGACCACACCACCGCCCTGTGTCCAGCCCTTCCCCGGGCCCCACTGCTCTTAGGACGATGTCCAAGCCCTCATGGCTGTGCCAGCCCTCTGTGGCCTTGTCTCCTAGCCCATCCTCCCTGCGTGCTGTGTTCTGGTGTCTCTGGTCTGCTTGTGGTTATAAGTGCTCTGTGCTTTTCTGGTTGCTGGGCTTTTCCTCACACCATTGCCTTGCCAAGGAGCACTTTTCCTCACTTCTTCACCTGACACCGACTCATCCCCCACATCTCTCTGCTGAGGTGTAATTCTATCCTGGAAGCTTTCCCAGAGCCCCCAGGATGGTGTGTTTGTGTTTACTGTTGCAGCCTGGGCTTGCCTTTTTCACAGCACCCACCCCACTGCACTGTCACTGTTTACGGGTCCCCTCCCCACCTGAGCAGCAGCCAGACCCAACGCATCTCTCCTGAGGCAGTTGGAGTGGGCTCTACTGAACCTAACTGGCCCGAGGGTATCGGGCAGTGAGAAGGAGAGGAGAAGGAGAGATGAGGCCAAAGGGCCCTGCTGGTCTCTGCCCTCAAGGGCCCATGGGATGCGTCAGAGCATGGAGGGAGCCGCAGGAAGATCCAGGTCATCACAGAGGATCCCCTGTCAGCACCATGGTGCTGTCCTCAGAGGGCCGTCGGCATCAGACAGGCTCTGCGAGGTGAGCTCCAAAGCCTGGTGAGTGCACCAGAGATTAGAGACCTGCACCCACAGAACCTCTCCCAGGGTTTCCCCATCACCCTACACTCATCATAGTAGCTCCGAGAGGTCACTGTCACTCAGCCCTGAAGTGGCAGCAAAGCTCTGATTCCAACCCCAGCCGCCATCTCCATCCTGCCTCTAGTTAGTCTCAGGATCTAGAAGCTTGTGGTAATGGAATCTGCAGAAGTCTGAATAATGCTGTTCTGTCGGGGGGAGGGGAGGTTTGTTTTGGGTGCTGATTACATAGTTTCTTCTTTTTGTTAAAGTTCTTCAAACTATATATACTTAATTTCTACAATCTTCTATATGTAATACTTCAATAAAATGTTTACTTAAGAGAAATTCCTCCAAGTCAGCTGGCGATAGAGCTTTTCTTTGGTGACTTGGGGGATGAAAGCCACAAGCTGAAAGAGAGAAGGGACCTGGGTCCCTCGAGTACTGTACACCCCCAGAACTACCTCTAGCCTTTTTATGTGAGAGAAATAGACTCCTCTCTTGGTTAAGGCACTGCTGCCTGAATTAGGCAGGGTGAGGCGAAGAGCAGCTGCCATGTCCCCAGAGTCTAGCACAGTGCCAGGCACAGAGTAACCACTCAGTAAACATCTGTTAAAGCAACAGGTTAAACAAGTGAACAAAAGTTATACTTCAAGGATAATGGTGATAGACAACCTTGGAAAGATGCTGGGAGACCCACAGTCACGGGGAGAAAACATTACACCCAAAGTGACAGGTGCAGCGGTCCCCCGGAGGCAGTGAGAAACAGTGGGGACCAAATCCTAGTTCTGCTGCTGCCCCTGCCTCATTGTGCGTCCTGAGGGACAGCTCTCCTCCCTGTGCCCTCACTATTGTAGGAGGACGACTACTCATCACAGGCTGGTCGTGACTGTGATCCGAGTCCCAGAGTGAGGAAGTACCTGGCTCTTAGTAGGGGTAGGTGAAGGTTGTCTTCTCACCCCCTCTGCCTTAGTTTCTTCATTTGGCAGAGGAGAGCTAGCTACATGAACTTTGAGGACCCCCCAGAAGTCACCCCTGCTCTTTTTCATTATCCCAGGAGAACTCCCTGGAGCAGCTTCCCTGGAGTTACCGAGAGAAGACCTGGTTCGGCCGCCTGACCCAGGACCTGATTGAAGAGCTGGTTCGCTCCTGTCGGAGAGAGCCGTTTGCATTGGTCTGTGGCTCAGCCGAGTTTACCAAAGATATGGCCAGGTGTTTGCTACGCGCAGGCCTGGCTGAGGACTCCTACTTCCTCTTCTAGGCCTGGCCTCCTTTCTAAAGTCCAGGCCAGGGGCCTGCCAACAGGACACAGGAAGAGGCACAGACTGGAATCAGAAGATGTGGACAAAAGACCACCACTAACTTGCCAGGTGACTTTGGACAGGTGTCTTTGCCTCTTCACACCTCCATCCCTCATCTGCCCCATGGAGTTACTGACTCCCTCAGACCGGAGTCCTGCTGCGCAGAGGGAAAACAGGGCTGCAGGAGTCTGGGGAGAGCAACCGGCCTGGAAATGAGAGAGGACCGCACCGAGGAGTTGGCAGGAGAAGGGGCTGGAGGAGCTTCCCTGGTTCCTCAGGTCAGAGGGCTTGTGTGGGGCTCCTGTTGGACCCTGCCCTGTAATGTCCATTTCACAGCCTGTTTCCCCTAGAGACTGGGTACCCTTGTGTGGCCTCACTGCTGGCTCAGGTGAGGTGCTCACTAAGTGTTCAGGGAATGACCACAGGAGTGGCTGAGAGATTTCTGGAGGAGGAACTTGCCTTAGGTACCTCCAGTGCCATGAGCCTGACACTATGAAGGTCTTGGGTGCTGTGACCTGGCCACGTTCTCGGAGGGAGGTGGGGCCTTGGATTACCTCTGTTACATATTGGCCCTAGGCCTTTCCTGCCACAAACACATCACTCTCAGTCTCTGTTCCTTGGCTCAAGAGCCCAGCCCAGAGTCCTTTTTCTAGCAAAAGAACCACAGACTCAAATACCCCTCCCTCCTGCAGGCAGCCAGCTCAGCCCTCTCCTTCAGCTCTGGCACCCTGGCTACGGTTGCTATGGAGATCTAAAGATAGAGCAGGAGTCAGGAGACCTGGGTCCTTCTCCCTGCTCTGCCCACTGAGTGGCTACTGATTTGTGATCCACCCACCCCCTCTACACCCCGCCTCCTCCATCCTGCATGAAGCATGCCCTCTCCAGGGAGGCCAGCACTTCTGGGCAGCGCACTGCAGTTAATGAATTCTGCTTTTCGCAGCCTGGGCTCCAGTGTGCTGCACCAGCTCAGGCTGGCTATAGGCAGTCAGTCCCAGAATCAGAATATTAAGTCTTGGAATCTCAGAGCGAGAGAACCATAGAATCATAGACTTAGAATTTTACGGTCATAGAATCACAGTCCTCATTGTATCAGAGATGATACGTTCAGGACTCCAGAGAGCATCCAGTCTGCCAGATTCATTGTATCAGTGAGGCTAAGTGACCTGCCCAAGGTAAAACAGTCCATGGCAGGGCCAGCACTAGAAGTCAGGTCTCCTGATGTCAGCTTTGTGCTCAGAGTTCTGTCCGCATGATTTTTAAACTAGGCTCCACAGGACACAAGGGTTCCTGGCATAGCAGCTGTGAAGGGATGGCCAGATGGGAGCTCCAGGTCCCTGCACCAACCAGAGCAGTTTTATTTTTATCCTATTTATATCTTGGGGCTTGGATTAATTTTCATTTGTGAAAAAGGGTTTACCTGTACCTCCCAAAAAGTTGCGACAAATCTCTGCTGTTCCATGTTCAGTAAATAATCATGACAAGCAGTTGAGGGGATGATGCCAAAGGTTTCACACTATTTCACATGCAGAATTCCATGGTTAAATAGATGTGGGGAATATACCTTTGTCAAGAATCATGTACACAAGTATATTAAAAGCTCTGAAAAGTCCAATGGTAAAGTAACTTTTTTCATATTCTTTAACTCAGAGTGTCCCAAGCTTATTTAACTGTACGACATTTTTATCTACTAGAATCTTTTGAGATCAGCGTGCCATGGAGTGTGCTTTGGGAAATGCTAGTCTATTGCAGAGGCTTTTTCACAGTGTCATGTGTGGGAAGACCCTGCTCTGAGTCAGAGGTCCCAGCAGGAACTGTGATTTCTTTCGGCCTCGCCTATGACTTGGGCAAGACACATTTCCTTCTCAGGGCCTTGGAAGTCCAGGTGTCTTCCTCTACGCCTTCCTCTGTCTCAGCACATCCTAGTGACTCTCCTCACAGATACTCCTGCAGGGCCAGTCAGGAGCCAGACTCTGTTCTGGGCACCAAGGAAGTAACAGTGAACGAGGCAGATACAGTTCTAGTAAGTTCCACTGGGGAACTTACAGCCCAAAAAGGAGGGCTAAAATTAAACCAGTAATTTTGAAATGAATGAGTGTTCTAGAAAAGGAAATATGGAGAGTGGAAGTTAAGGAGAGGGTCTATCCTAGGAGAGGACCAGGAACACGTCTCTGCACTGAGGAAAGAGGCTTCAAAGGCAATATCCTCACTCATAAGGGTGATAGGGGGTCCCTACTTAAGGGGTGGGAAGTCTGGGGCAGTTCTTGTGTATCTATCCTTGTCCCCTTTTAGATACTTGGCGTTTAGGTATCAGACAAGGTCACACAGTGATAACCAGCCCCTCTTGTCCTATAAGGTCGCCCTGTACTTCATATCACTCCATGTGGGATCTGTGTAGCCAGATACTGGTGGGGTCTCTTATCATGGCACATTGGTGGGGGGACTCAGCCACATCTTTGGTGCCAAGATGCCAGAGGGCTCATATTATCCAGAAACTTGAGAAACTGTGGCTGAGTGCTGTGCCTCACAGGACGCCAAGTGAGCCCAAGAAGAGGACTGGTTGGGATGTGTGAGGACAGACCTCATTGAATTGGTGGTGAGGCTCCTCTCAGCTGGCCCATTGCATTGCCGCCACCTCTCCTGATAATGCCCCCGCCACATGTTGTGGGAGGTGTGCTATCTGGGTGATGGTACACAAATGACAGCTGCCTTAGTCCAGCCCTCACCGTGTTTTGCCTACGCCACTTGAGTATTCCCCTCATTGGTCTCCCAGCCTCCAGCCTCTCCCAGCCTCCAGCCTCTCCCCCCACACTCCCCACACAGACTGTAGCCAGACCGATTTTTTTTATGTGCCTGTGGTAAGAACACAATGTGAGATCTATCCTCTTAACACATTTTTAAGTGTATAATACATTATTGTTGACTATAGATACAGTGTTGTAGAGCAGATCTCCAGAGCTTATTCAGACCACTTTTTCTAACGTGTCCGTCACTCTCTCTTGCTTAAGATCCTTCAATGGCTCCCTACTACCCTTAGGATACAGCCTCTCAGCTCTGTTTACCTTCCAGGCTTATTTTATGTTACTGACCCCTTGCCTTTAACTCTTATGTTACAAACTTGTTTTCTTGCATCAGTCAGTCCCTTCACATTTGCTGCTCCCTCTGCTTCCTTCCTGTCTTACACTCACCTTTGCCTCTGTCTTTCGAGGGCTTAGCTGAGTGTCACTTCCTCTTGGAAGCCTCGCCTGCCTCTGCCGCTCCAGGCTAGGTAGTCAGCAGTCTTGTGCTGAACCTGGCGGGCTGCCTCCTTTGTACGTGAGTACATCAAGGCCCCGTACTGGGGCCTGTTCATCATGTCCCCAGTGTGGGAGAGTACTCAGTACATCAATGTCGAATTCCTGAATAATAAACGACTAATGTTCATGGTGTACTTTACAAGTTGAAAAATGCTTTTCATCTATATTGAAGCACATAATCATCACCAAAATGCATGCTATTCTATTACCCCAGTTTACTGATAAGGAAACTAAACTTCTAAGACATTAAGCAATTCTCCAAGGTCATGTAGGGGTACACAAATTCCAGCATGCTGCAGTTATTATAATGTGTATATGTGGCACATGAGTGCACCAGGAGATGTATATAAAGATTTTCATTGCTGCACTGTTTAAAAATAGCAAAGAATAAAAACTATCTGTCCATCAATAAAGAGAATGGAGAAATGTTCTGTTCTATAGAGATTCATGCAGCGGAATACCATACACCAGTTAAAATGAATGAACCAGGTCTACATGTATCAACATAGACTAAATCCTAAAAACGTAATAATTGAGTGAAAAGCAATTTCTAAAAGGAAAGATACAGTGAGATACCCATATTTGGAGAGTTTAAAAGCACAGAATAATGCCAAATGCTCAGGAAGGAAATCCACCAACTTCAAGGAACCTCTGGGGATACAGGGAAGGGGATAAGATAGGGCGAGGGGGGGGTCCTTTATCTGTGTCACTTTATTATAAAAATATTTGAAATAAATATGGCAAAATATGAACACTGGCGAATCTGATGAGTTCATTATTCTGCTTTCTTCTGTTCTACCTTTTTTGTGTGTTTGAAATAGTTCAATAATTAAAAAAAATAAGGTTAAATATGTCTACTCAAAGCGCTTCAAAAACTAGAGGCTTGAAAATATTCATTGCTTCTCCCCGACCTCAGGATAGGCTATGCCCCTTTATGCCTACAGGTCTCTCATTTGAAACAATTTGTGAGCGCCTACTATGTGCCAGCCCTGCTCTGGATACAACAGTAATAGTTGTATTAATTACAACAGTAATAGTTGTAAATAATGCCCAGCACTCCTAGCTTACATGCTGTTCCCTCTACTTGTCCCTTTTCTTTTCCTCATAAACTCAAATGAGAGTGACTTTCTAGACACCACAGTTTGGGACTCCTTTTTCCTTCTTTTTTTGCTTTATTTCGTTCCTTTTTAAATGACCTAGGTTGAGATCTCTTTACTGATTCTGTTAAGTATCCAGGGCAAGTTACTTGGCCTATCTCAGTTTACTCGTCTACAGAATAGGGATGGTAGCATGTCTCCAGGGTTGTGTGAGGGTGAGGAAAACGTGTGATGCCCAGGTGCAACATGAGAAACCAGTCCACTTCTCTCCCTGGAGGCCCTTCCCAGTGGTGCCTGGCTCATGACTGGCCTGAGGACAGCACCTGTTCTCAAACTTTTCACCATCAAGAACTCCCGTTTGTTATTTTTCCCATGCTTTGGAAGATTTTGATCCCAAATTGCATGTATTAAGTCATTATTCATTTATCTCCCATTTTTTATTAATCAAAGACATGGATAACTGCCCCTGAGAGCTTCTGATCTGTACAGCCAGCTGGGAGCTGCACGAGGTTGACAAGATTCCAGCCAGAGGCAAAGGCATTCAACGGTGTGTGTGGTCTGAGGAGGTATAAATGTAGGTGCATCGTACTCATTTTCTTTTAATTGACCATTAAAAGAATTGTAGAAGCTGCCGGCCTTGCCTGGGTGGGCGCTGCTTTGACAAGTCACTGACTGGTGGGCTAGGGGTTGAGTTTTTAGGGCCAGGCTCTAGTATGAGGCGCCACGTGGGTCCCAGACCTCTCATCCCACAGGGCTCATTTCAAATAGACGGCATGTACCAGCACCACCCAGAAGAGTGTGGGGTTCACATACTTGGAGGTGGCAAAGCTATCTGTGTGCGGTTTCCACAGGCTCTGGCTAGAGACCACCAAATCATCCTGCCCCTTGGTCCTGATGTTGACAGAGCACGCTAGCCTATAATGGGGTGAGGTAACAGCCTTGACCAGATCCCAGATCTCGGCACTTAGCACTGCAGCCAGGTAGGTACACTGGGCTGGATAGTAGGCCACACTGGCCAGCTTGGAGGGTAGGTGAGCCTGCATCAGCTCCTCCACCTGGATGCGAGGGAACTTCACCTCTAGCCTGTTTGACCACAAGGGAATCAGGAAGGAGGAGAGGGAGGAGGTGATGGTGGGTGTGTTTGTAACAAGGAACATAGAATTCCGGCTTGAAGCCTAATATGTTGAACATAGAACCCTGAGTCAGAGCATGCAATTTGGGACATTGGGATGGAAAATGGAATGCAGAACCTGGAAGGCAAGAAAATAGCTTTATAACTATATAGTGCTGTGCAGAGATTAACCTGGCTTCTGACAATAAGTGCCCGAGGCCCTGTGCCCTGATTCCCCTCCCGCTTCCTGCACCCCAGGCACTGGCCCTCACCTGCTCCTGGATGATGCCGATGGGCCACTGGTGGTTCACCTGGAGTCTGGACTGTATTTTCAAAGACATCTGATGCTGTAAAAGTGAAAGTGAGCATGGAGGCAAATGACATTTGCTGAATGTCTGCTGAGTGCCAGGTTTTTGTCATCTGTTCCAGGCTGGGTTTGCTACATAGCTGACTCTGAGCACAGATTTCAGTCCAAGAAGTTTACATGGGAGGTGATTTAGGGAAGCATGGTGAGGGAGTCGGGGAGGACAGCTAGCAAAGCATGTGTTGAATGGACAAGTTACCCCAGGGTGGGGCTGGAGCTCATCAGTTGAGGTCCTGCCAAAAGGCGGCAGAACGGCCCCTCAGAATCGTCCCACCAAGGGACACTTATACACCAACACCCGTTGTCCCTCAGGGCCTGCGGCTTGCTCCCAGTGCACCAACTCCCTGCAGTTGTGGCCTCCCAGGGCTGCCTCAGTGCCTAGCAGCCAGAGAAGCCCTCGGGCAGAGAGATGCAAGAAGTCAGGTGCACGGAGGAACTTTCTTGAGGTTCCTCTGAGTGAGCTGGGTGATAGAGGTGACACATCAGCTGTGTCTGCTAAGCTATCTCACTTATTTCTGACAATCTTCAGAGAGCAGTAGCTTCCCCATTTTTTAGGCAAAGAAAAGGATGCTCAAGAGTTAAAGCAGCTGGTAGAGAAAGTGCTGTTCTTGCACGAGGGCAAGGCTCCACAGCATGTCCGCTCCTACCCGCCCCCCCACCACCCGTCTAGTGCAATGCCTGACTAGTGAGTGTTGAAGTGGCATCTGCTGAATGAACGAATGAGCTGTGGAAGGCACATGACCATAGGGGTAGCTACTGCTCTTCTATAAAACGAAGATGGGACTTCCTTTCCTCCCAGGGCTGCTTTGAGGAATTAAGGAAATTGTGTAAGTAAAGTGCCCAGGGCTGTGCCTGGCTCACGGTGGGGTCTCCATGTGCATTATTCTCTTCCTCTACCCCCTCTAAGGGGTAGTGAACCTTCAGGTCCAACTCAGTGACCACCTTCAGGGAGCTGCCTCCGAACCTCCAGATAAAGGGCTCCAGGGAATCTCTAGAACGTCTCTGCCGGCTCCATCCAACTAGCCTTGAAGTCTGTTCAAATTTCCCCCTTGTTAACTCAAAAAAAAATCAAAAAACAAAAAACAAAGCAGTAGCTCGCCCTACCTCCACGTTAGTCCAGAAAAGAATTCATTCTCTCAATCTCTCTCTGTCTCTGTCATGTTTTCAGTCTCTCCTTGAAGAGCTGCTTACAATTTGCAGTGCCTTCTTCCATACTTCCCTTCACTCCTCAGCCCCCTGCTATCTGGTACCCCCACCCCCCTTTGCTCTTGGTAAGGCCCCTGGTGTTCAGAGATCATTTTTCTGAACAGCAGTTTTTGTTGCTGTTGTCAATTCCCTCCTTTCTGAGCCTTAGTTTCATCAATGGCATAGTAATTCCTATCTCACCAGATTATTCTGATGACTACATAACTCCTTCATTCAAGTATTCAGCAAAGATTTCCAAACACCTGCTTGTATGCAGACTTTCTGCTGGGTCTTGAGACTCTGACTTTGGAGGTGTCCACAATCTCCCATGGGAGGCACAGATGCTATTATAACAAACGTGTAAGAGCCAGGCACTCCGCCTGGTACATGGTGGACACTCAGTGAATGTGAGGCTCTGTCTCTTCTTTCTGCCTTCCCTGGGCCTCAGTTTCCACAATCAGAAAATGGTAGTAAGAGGGATTTGGACTTGCTCTCTGAAGTCTTCTCAAACTCTGATGGCCCAAAGCCCTGGCCTACTCTTCTCAAGCTTCTCCGTCCCTCCTCCATTCTGAGCCCTTCCGTCTCACTTTGAGCTCCATGTGAGCCTGCGTGCAGTCAGGAGGCCCCGGAGGCTGAGTGTGAAACCCTCTGTGTCTGGATTTTCTGTGTCTGGCTGGCCCTCCTCCTTGATGGGGGTCCTGATGAGTGAGTGTTGCTCCAGGATGGTCAGTGGCCTGAGGGGAAACACAGGTACAGGTTGGAGCCAGGAGGGACCAGGGCTCTCAATGATGACGGTCTTGGCCCCCAGCTCTGCCACTCTAGGCATCTACAACTCTCTGCCCTGAGTTTGTACCAGGCCCAGACCTATTTTTCCTCCCCACAAATGGGCCTCTACATGGGAAGGATCAGTGGCATGGTAAGAACACAGGCTTCTGAGTTGGTCAGATATAGGACAGGTGTAGCTCTGCCAATGAGCAGCTGTGTGATCATGGGCAAATCACTCATTTCTCTGAACTTCAATTTCCTCGTGTGTAAACTAGGGATACTTTTATTCCTTCTCTCAGCAGTTATTTATTGGGCACTTAATCTGAGCCATGGGCTGAAATACGGCAGTGACAAAATATAGATCTATGCTCTCAGGTGATCACTTGCTGGTGGGGAGACAGATAATAAAAAGCCATGGGTGTCAACCGGGGTAGTACTGCCCGCAGGAGGTGTCTGGAAATGTTGGGGGACACTAATACCTCCTCACAGAGCTGTGAGGATTAAGTGGGATAATGTGCACAAGGAGAGAGCCTTGGCCTGGTACATAGCAGTTGCTCAAAAAATGCCTGTTGAATAAATGAGCTCTGATTACCAAAGATGAAATTGAGTTGGTAATCTTTACCTTGAAAAGTTGTTATAAAGATTTTAAACTCTGTTTAAATGAATGAATTTAAATTGTGAAGTAGAGCTTACAATATGCCACGCACTCTTCTTCTAAACCCTTTGCAAATATTAACTCATTAGTCTCATTACAGATGAGGAAACTGAGGCACAGAGCGGGAGATTAAGGAACTTGCCCAAGGTCACATAGCTTAGATGTGGCTGGATAGGAATGTGCCTGGCAAACAGTAGAAGCTCAATGGTCGCTTTATTGTAGGGCAGGGAGGTTTTAGGCTTGACATCCAGTGCGAGGCAGGGTGCTCTGGAAGGCTGCCATGCAGAGCTGCTCCTAGTGCCTGAGATCTGGGTGCGAATGAGTAGCTGAGGGGAGTTGGTGAGGGTGGGGTGCAGTGGGAAGGCAGGAAAGGGGCAGGACAGGAGGGCTGGAAGGGTAGGAGGAGGCAGTAAAACACTCCAGACAACAACCTGGGGTCATAATCCTGAAACCATTCCAGCAGCCTGCCTCCTGGGCGGTTTCCCCTTATGTAGCTGTGAACTTCCTCTAACGGGCCTTGGCTTGTTAAAGGTCCCCGCTGGGCCAAGAAGCAGGACTAATTGGCCATCAAAGAGGAGGGGAGGAGAGCAGCTGGGCCAGCGGGAAGCTTCCTTTGTGAGCCATCCCCACCCCTCTGCCTTCTGGCCCCGCAAATCCTCTTCCAGCTCTTCCAGGAAGGCTTCTGTCAGGGCCCTGGTGCGCCCCCAACCCCCGCCCCCCACCACCGTGGCTCAGAGCAACAGCCATGCCACTCTACAGTCCAGGATTTGAATCCCAGGTCTACCACTTGTTACAAGATGTGTGATCCTGGGCAGTCACTTCACCCCAGTTTCTTCATCTGTGCAATGGGCCATGATAGTACCTACTCAGAGGGTGGTGTGAGGATTAAATGAAGCGACCTACATTAAGTGCTTTGCCAAACACCCAGCTCAATACATGGCCACTGCAGTTACCACCTGAGGTGTTATATAGCTCTTATCCACCTGGAAGCATGCAGACACCTACCGCGCACAGCTCTTTACAGCTGACAAAGCCCCTTTGCCTCTCAGATGTTACAGTTAGTCCTCACAGCAGCCCCAGTTCAGTGAGGCAGAGCAGGACCAGTGACCCTACTTCATACACGTGGAAACTGAGGCTCAGAAGGGGAAGTGAGTGACTTGCCTGAGGTCACACAGCCTGTCAGATGTGGAATGAAGGTCTAAACCTGGGGAAGGGCCAAACCCATCGCTCATTCTACTTTAACCATGGAGAATACCAATGACCCAGCAGCCCCCATCGGGAGACCCATTCTCTGCTTGATCTCCTGCCCTCACCCTGCTGGGGACTTGTGAGTGCCCACACTGCCCGGTCCCTGCTCTAGGGCAGGCCCCGTGCCATGCTGGGCCTTAGTTTCCTCTTCTGTGATGTGGGAACAGTACACCCTTCCCTTCAGGCTTGGGAGTTTCGTTGAGGTGTGGCGTGGAAGGGCCCAGAGCCAGGTGAGCTCCACAAATGGCACAATCTCAGTTCCCGCCTCACTTTCTTCCCGTTGGCCCAGGAACTGGAGGCTGTGAGGCTTATGCCTCTTGTCTGTCGGTTCTTCGGAAACCTCGTCCTTGTCTGGTCTTCTGGAAAATCATTTCTGGGTGTGGTCTCCACACCCCAGCCTTTGGGAACAGGGACAAGGCAGAGCGACTGTGAAAGAAAAACAGAGACCCAAAGAGACTGGAGAGAAGAGGAGGGACTGTGGCTTCCTTCTCCTGGCAATGTCTCCATCCTGGAGCTGGCATGTGGCTCCCAGGGGTGTGAGGAGCCAGCAAGACCCCATAGGCCCTCTCTTGCTGTCCCTGGGGACTCTGCCCCAGCTTACACCAGCCTGGGATCTGTTGGGCCTCCCCTACCTCCCTGCCTCCCCTGCCTCCCCCCTGCCTCCCCCTGCCCCTCCCCTGCCTCCCCCCTGCATTCAGCTTTCCACCTCTCTCCTCGACCCTTCGCTTCTCTCTCCTAGTTGTTCTCGCTCTGTATTCCTGCCCCTTTCCCCCTCCCTCTGCACCCGCTCACATTGTGCTGACCCTGTGGCTTTCTATCAGGCACCAACAGAGGAAATCTGGGAGGCGATGCATCCATCTCCCACCAGGCAAGGTCAGCCCCTGCTGATGTCGGGAGCAGAGGGTGGAGTTCTCCCCTAGTGACCCTACCTCCTGGCCTCTGCCACCAGGACCATACTCATGGGAAGTTCTCTTAAGTCCTCAGGGCTCTGGTTAATAGACAGATGTGGCTCCTTGGGGTCCAGCCAGGAACCCCCAGGGATGGCATGGTCTCCCTGTTCCTTGTCCTCTGCCTCACCCCCTTATGAGAGCCCAGACCTTTGCGGGAAAGGGAGGTGTCAGGCAGCACCCTTGCTATGCCCTGAACACCATCCTGTACTCAGGTACAGTGACAGAATGCAGATATGAAAACAAAACTGGCTTAGAAAGGAACCCTAGACAGAGATGTGCACACTGGGACTATGTGTGCATATTCACTCAGAATTATGAACATTCAGGCACAGATGTGCACACCTGGAGGGAATAATTTTATGCAGAGACATACACCTGTACACAGATAGCTGTGACCCATGGAAATAGACGTGCACTTATAAATGTTTACATGCGGAGAGGCACACATCCCCTGAGATTGTCGTGCACACACACAGCTATGACATTTGTACTTAGACACAGGTATACACCCAGTGAGGGACATTCCCACAGAAATCTTTGTACAGATCCAGAGAGAGAGAGCTGCGTATGTGCAAGTCTAGATGTCTATCCATAGAAATAGAGACACTTCTATACACGGAAGCAGTGTGATCCACATGTATACCCAAAGGTAGGCATGTATACAAAGAAACGGATATGAATACACAGTGATGGGTGCGGTCACAAAGGGCATATTCACATTCAGAAATGGACAGTTACCCACAGAGACTAGTGTACTTGCTGCCTGATGTGTAGACTCTAAGATGGGTTCATGTACCCGAGGAAATGGCATGACCAGATGATGACACGGGAGCATCCAGAGACTGGCAAGTATGCACAGTCACAGAAAGAGGCATGCGTGGCAGCAACTCCCTGCTCCCAGACATACTCACAACACCCTGCCGGGGACAGCCCTTGTGTCCATTAGCTCTAGGATGCTGCGGAGCCAGTCATGGAGAGGAGGGTCATCTCTATGCCAAGACACCCCCAGAAGTTTGAGGGTAGGTCCTCAGAGCTCAGTGCCTAGGGTTCCTGTCTCGTGAGCGGCTTGGGCACTCCCTAATGACCCTGGCAGGCAGACAGCAGGCGTCTTTGTTGCTTCTCTGCCATCTCCCCTGGGGACCAGGAGAGAAGGCTACCGATCGGAGAGAGAGGCAGCCAGGAAGGGGAGGCCCCACCCAGAGGTGCCATCAAGGAGAGATGGGTTGAAAAGGTGCAAGAACACTTGAGGCCTGTGTAGCATTTGGAGCTCACACAAATGGAATGATCGGAGGGAAGGGTGCAGGAGCTCTTGTGGATGGGGAGAGGGCTGTGAGATGGAAGAGTTCTGCTTTCTGGCTTGCCCTTTTGCTTTGTATGAAGAGTGGGGTCATCTGCAGGGGAAGGTAGGGATGCATTGTCTCTGGGAGACTGGTGACCATCTGGGATGTCGTCTGTGGAGAATCTGAGTGAGAGCCACCTTAGGAAACATGGAAAGGCAGGGTGGGAGATAAGGACGGAGACCCTAAATGAGGCTGGAAACCATGGACGGATGCTGTGCCGACTACGTGGTAACAGGACTCTGCTCAGTAGTGCTCAGAGGTCAAGGGAGAATGTGGCCATCAGGGCTCATCCAGCAGATGTCATGAAAGGAGAGTGGGATGACCCCGATCCTGGAATCTAAGCCCACGAGGGAAGGTGGGGCAAGGGGTCTGTGAGGTGGGGACGGAACAGCAGGGAAGAGAGACCACAGCATTGGGAGGCCTCATGACAGTGCGGGAACAGAAGCGGTTGTTTCAGGGGATGGGAGGAACATTTCAGAGGTGATTCGAGAGACAGCGAGTCCAGGGTGTTGTCACCATAAATGGTGACAATCTTATATTATGGATGTCTCATTTGATGCTGTCATGACGCCCCCCGTATCCTGGGACGTTCGACATTCCCAGGCATGCAGACATTATGCCTGCAACCGCTGGACTTTTGGGCCATTCACAGGCAGCTTGGGAATGTCCAGGGAGGATGCCCTCAGCAGCCTTCACCCAGGGACAGCTGACAGTTGGTGAACAAGCCCTCTGCTTCCTTGTCCATTAGTGTCACACCTTGAGGCCATAGCCTACACGTCTCTGGAGGCGCCCATGGGGTTCAAGCTTCAGTTACCCACAATAGCAAGTTGCTCATTAATACCCTAAACTTCTCATTCCTGTCTCTCTCGCCAACTCCTTGACCGGCACTTCCCGGATTCCTCTCCCAGATAAACAACCTGCCCTCCAGTCCTTGTCACAGGGCCTTCTTGTGGAACAACTCAAACCAAGACTGTGGTGGCTCAAACTCTTGGAGCTTTGCTGTCTTTCCCTGTAAGATGGGGAGTCTTATATGTGCCTGTGAAATTGGGAGGACGCACCACATGTTGTATGCGAGGCTCCCAGCACCATGCCCAGCCTTAGCAGGTACGCGGCTAGTTCCCTCTCTCACACACACAGTGGTTGTTTAATAAAATATTCTGTCTCCTCAGACTGCCCACGACAGCTGAACCTTTCTGTTCAATCTTCCAGTCAAGCCCCATAGGTGAGCTGATGCCTCAGGACTGACTATTCCTGATGCTCTTTGCTGAACACCTTCCAGGTGGCCTCCCATGCTGGCAGCAAAGGGCTCCCTGGGGATCTGACAAAAGGATGGGCCAGAGGCAACATGTGGTCTGGCAGATGTACATCTGAGTTCCTCTGAGGTAAATAAAAATCATACTTGCTCCTATGCACTGAGCCAGGCACTGGCTAAGACTTCCCATACATTATCTCGTCCAAAGCTCATAGCAAACTGCAGACTACTGCGTACTCCCGTTTCACAGTGAGGAGCCTGGGCCTTGGAGAGGTTGGATGACTTTCCCAGGTTCCCACAGCCTGGCAGCTAGCGGTGGAGACAGGATTCAGACCTCATTGGTCACACCAGAGCCCAAGCTCCTTACTGGGAGGCAGAAATGTGCCATATTCACCTCAGATGCCCTATGCCAGGTGTGTGCTCTGAGCAGATGAGCTTAGGAAATGAGCATTGGGCTGAACGGGACCAAATAAGTCCCCGGAGGAAACAGATCCTGTTTCCTGTTGGACATACAGCCCTGGGGGGCATTTCTGCAGTTTAGCTCCTAACACAAGGCCTGGCACACAGGGATATTAAAGCAAGGTTTGGGGAATCAGTAAAGGAGTGAACGTTTAATATTCTTGGGCAGAATTTACACTATGGCCCTGATCCATGATTGCGTTAGGAGCTGCACAATACAAGTTTCCAATTCTGTTATTCCTGCTGCATTCTTCCACGAAAAGGCTTCTCCCTTGTCAGCCGTCCACTACAACCTCCTTTGCTCTCCCTCTGAGCTAATCTAAGCATGTCTGAAGGATGCTTGTCCCACTTGCCCCGTTAGAGGCCTCTTTCAACTCAACTCCCCCATGGTGGGGAATGGGAAAAACTTATAGCGAGTGCCCACTCTGTGTTTTAGCATATATTATCACAGTTCATTTCCATAGCCCTATAGGCACGGCTGAATGGCCCCATTGGACAGATGAGTAAGACCAAGACCCAGAGGAGTTAGATAACTTGTTCCAGGTCACCTGGCAAGTTAGAGGCTGACCTGGATGCATTCCAGATCTACCTAGACCCCAAACTCATGCCCCTTCTCCATCACCAGATTCTCTTCCAGCCCCAGTTTGCTTCTCTTCTCAATGCAGTGTGGCCAGTGCAGATCTCAGAAAGTGTAAACCTGGTGACACTAGATCTGTCACCTTAGGGTGGAGTGAAGGAAGCACCTGGGGATCAACTTACTAATTCGAGGGGCCACTGAATTATTCACACCACCATTAACTTGGAGGCCTTTTCAGCCTCACCTCTCTTTCCCCTGTTCCAGACCCTCAGATCCTGGCCTGTCTGGAATGCTGCAGACTTATGGGAGTCCCCCAGTGAGGAGATGCTGGCACAACTGAGGTCTTGTCTGCTGCTGGCAGTGGCATTGCTGGGCCCAGGCCCCAGGGCTCAAGCCATGAAAGGTAGGCGCTCCCAGGGACAGGCAGGACCCGGAGGAGGGAGAAAAGAATGGGCAGGCAGCAACTGGAGTCTCAGGAGGTTTCTACATGGGAGGCCAGAAAGCAAGAGGTCCTTCTGGGGGACTTGGTTGAATCAAGGATAGATTTGTTTCTGAAATGGGGAAAAACAATATCTACCGAGTGCCTGATATGTGCTGGATGCTTTACATGTATGATTGTATTTAAACTTCACAATAAACTTCAAGGTGGGTATTAGTCTCCCATTTTACAGATGAGGAAACTGAGGGCAAGAGAGGTTAAGTAACCTGTCCAAGCCTGTATGGTTTCCAAGGGCAAAGAAAATGGCTCAGAGAACTAAGATTTGAAGGTTTGTTGCTGGCAAGAGTCTCTATTTTGTTCCTGAGAGCCTGCTGTACTCCCCCGCTGCCAGCCAAGTGAAATCGAAGTTCCTTATTATGGTACTTAGTGCCCTCTGAGTATTGTCTCTGATTTCTGTTTAATATCCACCCTCAGTTCCCTTTGTCCCCTGGGCATCCTGTGCTCTGTCAAAGGGTCGCACTCCCTTGTGGAGATGCTTCACCCTCAGGGCTTGCATCCACTGGCCCCTCTGACTGGAAGGTCCCTTTTCTCTTTTTCTACCTTAGAACTTCTGGCTCATCCATCAAGCTCAGGTCAAACACCACCTCTTCCAGGAAGCTTTCCATGTCCCTTCATCAGCCTCATGCTCTCTCCTTGGAGCTCCCAGAACCCGGCTAACACTCTGGTCCCAGGCCATTTTGTGCTGCTCTAGCCCCAACGAGTGGTATGTGCCTGTCTGTGAAGTGAGGGTGATATCATTTCACCCGTCTCAAAAAGACGTGCAAACAGCCATCAGTGCCTTGTTTTCTTGCCGGCTCATGGGGGCTCAGGAAGGAAACATAACTTGCCAGTCACCTTGTTGGTGGCACAGATGAGCTGAACACCCAGGCACCTGGCTTCATGCCTATGTGGTGGGAGGAGCTAGCTGTTCTCATTTTCTAGCCCACCATGGTTTTAGTAGCCTTGGGGTTACCTTGGAGATCAGGGTGCCTGGCTGAGTCCTAGAGGACAAGGCCTTCACCTGTGGTGGAACCCAGGGCCTCCTGGGTCATAGGAGTTCTGTTCTGACACTCTCATAACTTTTCCTGTCCATGGACATGGCTGGGAATGGACAAGACAGGCACTGGGCAGAATGTCCCTCTGCCCTCCTTCCTGCAATAAAGGCATGAATCAGACACTGTTCTTGCCCTGGTCTGCCCCAGGGGCCAGGAAAGGATTCATTAATGTGAACTAGGTGTGTATCTTGTAACCCTTGCATGGCTTTATGTCATCAGTGTTCACAGCCACCAAGCGAGGGAGGCGTCATTATCCCCACTTCGCAGGTGCACGATCGAGGCTCAGGAGGCTAAATGATGGTGGATCTGAGCCTTTGTTCATGCCATTTCCTCCCTCCAAATCTTCCCAGCTAACAAAACTTTCTCTTTCCTCCTAGTCAAACCCAAATATTACCTCCTCTACGAATCTTGTCCCTCCCCTAATAGTGCTGGCCCTAGCAAGACTGGCCTTCCTTCCTCTGGACCCCAGAGCCCCTACATGGTTACAGTGCCATCACATTGCATGACTTTGTCTCATTTGTGTGACTTCCCAACCCCTGTCCTCCCACCGTGAGCTCTCAGGTAGGGGCCCATTCTGAATCAGCACAACCCTGGGACAGGGCACATGCTTGGAGAGCGTGTTTTCTCTTACAGGGACTTTGGTTAAGGGTATTCTTTAGGATGCTTTTAGTTGCAAGTGACAGGAGCCCAACCAGAATGAGTTTAAGCAAAAAGAAGAATGCATTGGCTCTGTAACCAGGGAGGCAGGAATGTTGCCGAGCTAGGCTCAAGGATGCCTGCAGCCAGGGCATCTTGGCTTCAGGGCCATTTCCACTTTTTACATGATTCTTACCATCTACTGACAAGCTTTCTCAATGGGCCCTGAGCATGGTCCTGTCCAGGGCTCTCCTTAGACCAGGGAGCACAGGGTTCTCCTCCGGGCATTTGTAGCAGGACTCTGGCCTGGCCTAGAGCACAAGCCCACTCCTTAGGCCAGTCACTGCGGTGGTGATCGGAGCCCCAGGATTGCCCAGCTGGGTCATGTGTCAACCCCTGGGCCAGAGGTTTTACCACACAGAGTCAGTGGACCCAGTGTCTAACAGAGGGGGTGTGTTGTTGCAAGCGGTGATGCCGGGCAGACCAAAATGATAGCCGTCAGCTACAGCAGTTACTTCCTTTTCTGCACCTCAGATTTCTCATTTGTAAAATGAAGTCAATAACACCTGCCCTGTCTATTTTATGGGGCTATTGTGAGGATGATGTAAGATCATTCACTTATTCATTCAGCAAATATACATTGAGCACCTGCTTTAGGCCTGGTACTGTTCTACATGCTTGGGATACAGCAGAGAAGAAAACAGACAAAAATTCCTGCTCTCAGAGAGCTTACATTTTTGTGGAGAGAGACTAACAAAGAACCAAACAAGTGAAATGTACAGTATATTGGAAAGTGCTATGGAAAAAAATGTAGCAGAAAAGAGGAGTATAGGGGTATGGAGGGTTATATTGTAAATAGGGTGGTTGGGAAAAGCCTCACTGAGAAGATGACTAAGAATTCATTAGTTATTTTTTTAACTTTTAATTATGAAAAATTTCAAACACACACAAAGTAGATAAAATAGTATAATGAATCTCTTTGTCTCTAACAACTGCCTTCAACAATTATCAACATTCTGCTTGTCTTGTTTCTTTTCTCCCATCCATTTTGGGGGTAAAATCCTGGAAAAAAAAAAACTTCCTTGTGTGCGTCAACCAGATATAATATTATTCCATCTACAACATCAGAACGTATCCCCATTCAGAGAGCAGAAAGATGTTTACGTGTATATATTAACATACATGCGTATGTTGGCCACAATATTTATTGATATACGTTACTATATAGATATAGGAAAGTATTACATGTCCATATTATGTGTAAAAATGCATGACATGGATACATGCTGCATGGTATTATACATACGTACAGAGTTGTTACAGAATACTATACATATATGCGTGCCATTATACGCACATACACATTACACATTATTAATCCAATCACTAATCATCAATGCTTCTGGGGGGGGGGGGGGGGGGGGGGGGGGGGGGGGGGGGGGCTTATAATGGTATTTCCTTTTAATTTACTTTAATATTGAGTCTATATTCAGTTTTCCAACTATTGCCAAAGAATCTAAACTCATTACAATTGTTATGTTCAAACCTCCAGAAACCCGTGGGCCTCCCAAGGTCTATATGTTACATTTATTGAGATGACTCCCTTGAGTTTTTCCCCCTTCCTCTCTTACCAATCTCTTTCATAAACCACTTTTCTAATTTTTTTTTTAATATTCCACATATAAGTGATATCATACAGTACTTGTCTTTCTCCATCTGACTTATTTCATTTAGTATAATGTCCTCAAGTTCCACTCATGTTGTCGTAAATGAATGGATGGCCTTCTTTGAATTCTATTGTGTATATGTACATATATATGTGTGTATATGTGTGTGTGTATATATATATATTTTCTTTACCACATTTTCTTTATCCATTCATTCATCAGTGGACACTTAGGCTGTTTCCATATCTTGGTTATTATAAATAATGCTGCAATGAACACCACCAGAGTACAGATAATTCTTTGATATCCTGCTTCATTTCTTGTGGATGTACACTGATAAGTGGGATTGCTGGATTATATGGTAGTTCTAATTTTAATTTTTTGAAGAACCTCCGTATGTTTGCCATAGTGGCTGCATCATTTTACATTCCTACCAACAGTAGTGCACTCTTTCCCTTTTCTCCACATCCTCACCAACACTTGTTATCTCGGTTTTTTTGATAATAGCCATTGTAACGGATATGAAGTGATATCTCATTGTGGTTTTGATTTGCATTTCTCTGATGATTAGTGATGTCAAGCACTTTTTCATGTAACTGTTGGCCATTTGTATGTTTTCTTTGGAAAAATTTCTATTCAGTTTCTCTGCCCATTTTTAATCAGACTATTTAGTTGCTATTGAGTTGTATAATTTGCAAATATTTTCTCCCATTCCATAGGTTGCCTTTTCATTTTATTACCTATGAAATTAACTTTTTTGGTATTTTTTAATTATAAGAATTTTCAAATATTTAGCAAAGTTGGAAGCATTTTACAGGGAACACCCAGCTACCCAACCATCTAGGTTTTACCTTTCATTATTTATCTTTTACTCAGTGATTAGAACAGACATTGCTGATGATTATTTCATTAAGGTTTGCAAAATTTTTTTTCCTAATGTGGTTATTCTTTCTGCAGTCTAAAATAAATAACAATTTTCCTTCATCAGCTATTTGGTTTTGCTGAATAAAGTCCACAACAGGAAAAGCAAAGTAGATGCCTAATTCTATTTCTACAGATCAATTAAAAAAAAAAAAAAAAAGAATTTGTGTCCCAGCAACCTCTAAAAGAAACTAATGAGGTTCTTTTTAATTTCTTTTGAGTTGCATTATGCATTCATGAATTTTTATGTATTTAATGTATTTCAATTCACTGCAGTCATTATTCTTTTCTGATGCTCAAATTATACCTTCTCTAGCCAGTGGGAGACTGTGTCAGGTAGGTCCCTGTGTCTTTTGACACAATCCTAGCAGTCTTTGGTAGCTTCTTTGCTTTTCTGGTGTGACAAGATGTCCTGAGAGTGTTCTGTATATTTCCTGTCCTAGACCCACCATTTCTCTAAAGAGCCCTGGTTCATTTTAGTTAGATATAATAATCCTAATCTAAGGCCTAGAGTACAAAACTACTGGAATATCTTTGGTTTTAGGACTTTTTAGTAAACAGAGCTAGGAAATTAATTTTTTTAGAAAAAAATCTTTAATTCATACTGATGTTTCCAATTCAAATTAAGGATTACAAAGGTTTTACTTAATTTTTAAATTTTATATTTATATCATTCTTACACTGAAAAATCTTAGTTTCTGTTGACATTAACATTCTTGCTTTATTCTAATATATAAAATACAGTAATAGTATTTATTATTATTATTATTATTAATCAATTGACTGAAGGTACTTAAGATTTCTTTGTGATTAATTTTGCCCTTGGGATATATCCCACGAGGAATATACAATAAATATAGTGTCTTTCAAAATCACTTAAAATCATTTTTCCCCAGGTGAATGTGCCTCCAACTTGATAAATAGTTAAGTTTATTTTTTTTAGTTTGGGATATTTAGGGGTTATTTAAATTTTTTTTGATAATTTAAATTTTTCATTAATATTATTTATAAAGTCAAAATTATAAAACAAGTTGCATTTAAAGAGGTCTAGCAGTCATGCTTGCCTCTTTCCTCCTGTTTGCTTCTCCCCTTACAGAATAAATTTTATCCCTTTTCTTTCATTGTTTCCCTTTTTCAAATATAAACAAATATGTACATACTAGGATGTACTTTTAACCTTGTTGTGCAAATTTTCACTCAGGGCGATGGGAAGGGTTATTATTATTTTTAATTTTTAAATTCCCTCCTGCACATATCTAGGGCCAGGCATATAGCACTATTTTATCTAAAATTATAGGTCCACCCTGACACGTCCTGTCTCCTTTCTGTGCTTTATTTTCCCCCATAGCACTTATCACTATTTTATATGCTCTATATTTTACTTATTATGTTTACTGTCTGTCTTTTCCACCAGAATGTAAATTCCACAAGGGCAGGAATTTTTGTCTGTTTTGTTTCTGCTGTAACCCCAGCACTTAGAACAATGCCTTGCACTCAAACAATATTCATTGAATAAATATAAGAGTGCCTGTTAAGTATTTGAAGAATAAGTAAATAAATGAACAAATACATGAATAAATGAATTGATTTGGGACCATGGATGGCCTCATGCTTTTTCATCCCATCCCAGGGACCGAGCTTTGTAGCTGGTCCCACCACACAAGACCCCAGCACTGACTCTGAGCCATTCTTCCCTCTTGCCCCAGGTGTCAAATGTGGGGGTGTGCTTTCAGCACCTTCTGGAAACTTCTCCAGCCCGAACTTCCCCAGGCTCTACCCCTACAACACGGAATGTAGCTGGCTGATCGTAGTGGCTGAGGGCTCCTCCGTGCTGCTCACCTTCCACACCTTTGACCTGGAGTACCATGACACCTGTGGCTTCGACTTCCTGGAGATCTACAATGGGGCCGCAGGAGACAAGGGCAACCTTCTGGGGAGGTTCTGCGGTCAGGTGCCCCCGCCACCCTTCGCCTCCTCCTGGCATGTCATGTCTGTCATCTTCCACTCAGACAAGCACGTGGCTAGCCACGGCTTTTCCGCAGGCTACCAGAAAGGCAAGGGGGACTCAGCAGCGGAGAGGGTGGCCCTGGGATGGAGGCGAGAAGAGAGCAGGGAGGCTAAGCTGAGACTTGCCGGGTCTCGGCATCTTCTCATGTAGGTTGCTCCATAACCTGGATGACCCTCTTCTTGTAGCTCAGGGGACAAAGGCAGCCTCCATTTGTAGTCTTGGTAGCTGGAGGTTTTCAGCCCTCACAGCAACACTCCCCATGTCTCCCTCCATTATTCTTGGGAGTCCCAGAGGGTCTCACTGTGCTCAGGAATGAGGCCTCTTATATTTTTCTATCATTATCCTTCCTATCCCATGCCATGGCATCAGGACACAGGAGGGGACGCCATGCTGCCACTGCTGCTGACTCCTCTGCACATCCTATCATTTCACAGGCTCAGGACCTCCCTTCCCCTAACTCCCAGAGTGGAAGGGGCCAGAGGGCCCATGTGGAGCTGGTCACACTCTCCCTCCCCAAACCTTTCCTGAACTCGCTTCTTATATCTTAGGTCTTTAACCCTTCCCTCCTCCAACTGGGCTTGCAACCTGCCCCTCCGTCTAGAGAAGGGAGCAGAGGCCTTGCTCTCCTTATCTTTCTCCTTGACTCAATCCTCCTATACGTAGACTCCTCTGCATAGACTCAAACCTCCTGCCTTCTCCCAAGGCCAAAGCCAAAGGCCTTATTCATGGCAGTTCAAGCAATTGACAACCACCGAGGCTTCTGGTACATGGGGTCCACCAACAGCAACCAAGGGGATGGCGGGGGAGGGTCAGGTGGGACACCAGTTCCCTCTGGCATTAGAGGCATAAAATTTTAGAATGCTAAAACACAAGAATTACAGAATTGTCTAATCACAGTTTTGGAATTTTAAACTGTTAGGTTTTTAGAAGGTTAAGATGTCATAACCTTCATCAATGTCATAATATCATGGGCAATGTATTCCAACATTTTTTAGAACAGGAGTACCCATATACCAAATAAAACCTTATGTTAACCCCTGATATATAAAAGAGATAAAGGCGGCATTTTAGCGGTATGCATTTACTTTGTAAGTTCATATTTTTAACATTTACTTATTATAAGCCAGTCATTGAAAACATAAGTCAATATTGATGGCTTCCAATAAGTTAAATTTTTATATGTAAGACACGTGACTGTGGACATTGTCTTTCACTGCATTAAAAAATAGTTTTAATACTACATAAGAATGAAATTTGCACCAGATGCCTGCAGATAGATGCACCAGAGGGCCACGGTGGAGACCCAGAGCACAGTTCAAAAGGCTTGACTATGGGTATTAGCCTTGGAAAGGATCTCACAGACTGCTGAAACTTGCCCTCTCATTTCACAAACAATAAATCTGAGACCAGAGAGAGAATGCCCCTTCCCAAGTTCATACAGCTCAGAGAGGAAACACTGGGACAAGAAGTCAAGTCCTTAGCCATGCAACAGTGCTCCTTTCACAAGCTACGCTATGGGGAAAGATTCTGGAGTGTCAGGAAATACATCCAAGTGTGCCCCTCCCAGGTCTTATGATTTCTAATATTCCCATGAGGCTCAGAGAGGCTGGGTTACTTGCCCAGGGTCACACAGCTAAGATAAGGCAGAATTGGGAGGACACTTGTTTTCAGACTTCGAGCCCATCTCTACTTCATTAGATGCTCTCTCTAAGCCTCAGTTTTCTCATCTAATAGGGAGGTTTGATGACACATCTGAACTCAGGCACCTCAGCCTCTGTACCCCATTGGCCCGTTAAGAGGGGACAGTGAGTATCACAAGGTTGAGTGCACAGGCTGTGCAGTTAATCAAACCCCATTCTCTATGTTACCAGCTGGGTGACCTGCTGTCAGGGCCCTGTCCATGTCTCTTGGGACTTGCTGCTTTAGTGGTTCCTGCCAACCCTCTCATCTCTTTGCTTGAGGGCTTTTTCTGAAGTCTTCATGAGTCACTTCTTCCCACAGCAGCTCCCATACCTTCAGGTGGCATAACTGACGTGTGTGCTCTAC